>NC_090176.1:1053606-1258606 GCF_024679245.1 Pseudorasbora parva
AGTTGAACTTGCCTGTGTTTGTGTCTTTATGCTAATTAGCTTAGCATTCTAAATGGTTATTTGCAAAAATGTTCTTCCGTTCAAGACATTAATTACTTCTAAGAATGATTTTAAGCAATTTTTCACAAAAAAATATATAATGTTGTTCATTAAATCCAAAAATCTTAATTTTGAGTTAATTTCTAATTTTAACTATGGACCTATGGCATGTCAATGAACGCATGTCTTCCCTGTGGCGCAATGAGATGAGTGTCAGACACCGGATTGTGAGGTTATGGGTTCGAGTCCCATGGGGGACGGCTTTATAAAATTGTATGTAATGCTGTCATTTAGTGGCAAAAGCTGCAGTTCTGCCTTCGAAATCTCAAGTCTTTATAAAATTAAACAAACCAATGTATGAGTGGTCTGCTGTTTAAAGCAACAGGCTAAAGCTTTGAAGATTGATTGGTCAAATTCAATGTGTAGTAAGTTAAGTTAAGTTATGTTGTTTAAGCATGTGAATTAGGCAATGTAAAAAAGTTTCCTAATAATATCCAAAGTCCAAAAAAAGCCAAGAAGAGCCATAATGGGCTTGGCCCCGCAATTGCTGCTAGCAGCTATATTATTAGGGGCCAAGCCCTGAAAGGGCTGTAGCCCCTATTGTATCTGTTAGTTTCCTATATTATTAGGGGCCAAGCCCTGAAAGGGCTGTAGCCCCTATTGTATCTGTTAGTTTCCTATATTAGGGGCCAAGCCCTGAAAGGGCTGTAGCCCCTATTGTATCTGTTAGTTTCCTATATTATTAGGGGCCAAGCCCTGAAAGGGCTGTAGCCCCTATTGTATCTGTTAGTTTCCTATATTATTAGGGGCCAAGCCCTGAAAGGGCTGTAGCCCCTATTGTATCTGTTAGTTTCCTATATTATTAGGGGCCAAGCCCTGAAAGGGCTGTAGCCCCTATTGTATCTGTTAGTTTCCTATATTATTAGGGGCCAAGCCCGAAGGGCTGTAGCCCCTATTGTAATTGTTAGTTTTCTTATTATTATTATTATTATTATTATTCTTCCTCCCCACTGGGTTCCTATGGCAGCCCTATGAACCATAAGTAGGAAAATGATGAAAATTAGCACACTTGTAAAGATGCTCATTAAAAATAATTGGACCAAATTTGGAGTCTCTACATCCAACTCCATAGCGCCACCACCAGTTCAAAAATACAACATTGAAACTGCTATAACTTTTGAACCCTTTGTAGTAGGAAAATGAAACTTAGTACAATAGATTCCTCTCATTATTTTGATCTCAGTCTATGTCTTACATTAAGGCTCCGCCCATTACAGTAACGGCCATTTTGAAAAGTACAGTGTTTAGTTTTTCCTCTACTCCTCCTTCAAAGTTTGTCCAATTTTGTTCAAATTTGAATGAAATGATCTTTGGACTGAGCCAAATAGAAATGACAAAACAGATTTTTTTTTATTCATCTTTGTTCAAAAGTTATGATGTTATGAACTTAACAAGGTCGACCCAAATTTGGTTCAGAGGCTGTATCTCGGCCAAACTTTGATCAATCAAAATGAAAATTGGTATGCTTCATCAGACCCATGATCTGAGGGTCCATGCCAAAGTTGGGAACAGCGCCACCTAGGGGTCATGAGATATGAAAAAAGGCTATTTTTGCCCATAACTTCTGAACGCTTTGTCAGAAAATCATAATCCTGGTGTCTTTGGATTCCCCGTGTCATGCCGAATCTGGCGATACCGGATATGTCAGGATTGGATGAACCACGTGACCGCCATTTTGAATTTTGTCATAAACTGCTATATCTTTTGAAATATTGGACATATCTGCACAAAATCTCGTATGCTTGACCGATAGCATGTCCCAAACGTACCTGAGAAGTTTCAGAATAGCGCCACCTAGTGTTCCAGAGATATAAGATTTTTTGCTAAAACATTTATAACTTTTGAAACCTTTGTCCAAATTTGATGTAATTTATGTCATTTTGTTCCCTGGTTTATGCAGATTCCGCCAATGTCTCATTTGTCATTTTCCAAACATGTGACTGTCCACCATATTGAAACTAATGAAAAACAGTTTTTTTGCTACTCCTCCTTCAAAATCTGTCCAATTCTGTCCAAAATTGGCTCAGATGATCTTCAGACCGAGCCGCACAGAAATGACTGAACAGATTTTTGATATTCGCTACCGTTTCTGAGAAATCAGTCTCTGAAGTTGACCTTGCCTGTGTTTTTGCCTTTATGCTAGTTAGCTTAGCATGCTAATTGGTTAGCAGACCTCTGCAGGTTTGTAAAAGAGTGCCTCCCCAGTGGCGCAACAGGATAAGCGACAGACTCCGGACCCAGAGATATAGGGTTCGAATCCCGTGGAGGGCAATTTTATAAAATGTTGTGCAATGTGTTATTTCGATTCCTTTATTATCAGAGTAAGTGTTGTACTTATCTTTCTTCCTCTTGGATTAGAAATAAGTGCGTTTTTGTTAATTTTGTTCATCTGAACTTCTGTTCATTTTTAGTTCATCCTAACTATACTTCTGAACCTATCTATTACTCAAGTACATTCTATTTCTGCCATTTTTTTCCTTCTGGCTCTGCATTGCGCTACTGCCGCATCTTAGGCTTGGCCCCGTAATCGCTGCTTGCAGCTATATTTATTATTATTATTCTTCCTCCCTATGGGAGTCAATGGCAGCCCTATGAACCGTAAGTAGGAAAATGATGAAATTTGGCACACTTGTAGAGATAGTCATCAATAGTAAATGGACCAAATTTGGAGTCTCTAAGACCAACTCCATAGCGCCACCACCAGTCCAAAAATTAAACATTGAAACTGTTATAACTTTTGAACCCTTTGAGGTAGAAAAATGCCACTTAGTACACCTGATTCCTCTCATCATGCTGATCAAATTTAATATCTTACATTAAGACTCCGCCCATTACAGTAATGGCCATTTTAAAAAGTACAGTATTCAGTTTTTTCGCTACTCCTCCTTCAAAATTTGTCTAATTTTGTCCAAACTTGGCAGAGAGAATATTTGAACTGAGCCGCACAGAAATGACTGAACAGAATTTTTTGGACCCTTGGAAAAAAAAAAAGTTATGATGTCTCGAAGTTAACGAGGTTGACCCAAAATTGGTTCTGAGGCTGTATCTCGGCCAAACTTTGACCAATCGAAACGAAAATTGGTATGCTTCATCAGACCCATGATCTGAGGATCCATGCCAAAGTTGGGAACAGCGCCACCTAGGGGTCATGAGATATGAAAAAAGGCTATTTTTGCCCATAACATCCGAACGGTTTGTCAGAAAATCATAATATTGGTGTCTATGGATTCCTCGTTTCATGCTGAATCTGGTGATATAAGATATGTTAAGATCGGATGAACCACGTGACCCCCATTTTGAATTTTGTCATAAAATGTGATATCTTTTATAATATTTGACATATCTGCACACAATTTGGTATGCATGACCGTCATCATGTCCCGAATGTACATGAGAAGTTTCAGAATAGCGCCACCTAGTGTTCCAGAGATATATGATTTTTTGCTAAAACGTTTATAACTTTTGAAAACATTATCTATATTCTATATAATGTATGTCATTTTGTTCTCTGGGTTTTGCAGATTTCGACGATGTCTCATTTGTCATTTTCCAAACATGTGACTGTGCGCCATATTGAATCAAGTGAAAAACAGTTTTTTCGCTACTCCTCCTTCAAATTTTGTCCAATTTTGTTCAAAATTGGCTCATAATAAATATAGAGTGAGCCGCAAAGAAATGACTGAACAGATTTTTGATATTCGCTACCGTTCCGGAGAAATCCACCTCTGAAGTTGAACTTGCCTGTGTTTGTGTCTTTATGCTAATTAGCTTAGCATTCTAAATGGTTATTTGCAAAAATGTTTTTCCGTTCAAGACATTAATTACTTCTAAGAATGATTTCATCCAATTTTTCACAAAAAATATATAATGTTGTTCATTAAATCCAAAAATCTTCATTTTGAGTTAATTTCTAATTTTAACTATGGACCTATGGCATGTCAATGAACACATGTCTTCCCTGTGGCGCAATGAGATGAGTGTCAGACACCGGATTGTGAGGTTATGGGTTCGAGTCCCATGGGGGACAGCTTTATAAAATTGTGTGTAATGTTGTCATTTAGTGGCAAAAGCTGCAGTTCTGCCTTCGAAATCTCAAGCCTTTATAAAATTAAACAAACCAAAGTATGAGTGGTCTGCTGTTTAAAGCAACAGGCTATAGCTTTGAAGATTGATTGGTCAAATTCAATGTGTAGTAAGTAAAGTTAAGTTATGTTGTTTAAGCATGTGAATTAGGCAATGTAAAAAAGTTTCCTAATAATATCCAAAGTCCAAAAAAAGCCAAGAAGAGCCATAATGGGCTTGGCCCCGCAATTGCTGCTAGCAGCTATATTTATTATTATTATTATTATTTTTCCCGAATGGGAGTCAATGGCAGCCCTATGAACCGTATATAGGAAAATGATGAAATTTGGCACACTTGTAGATATCTTCATCAATAATGCATATACCAAATTTGGAGTCTCTAAGACCTACTCCATAGCGCCACCACCAGTCCAAAAATTCAACATTTAAACTGTTATAACTCTTGAACCCTTTGGAATAGAGAAATGAAACTTAGTACATCAGATTCCTCTCCTCACCCTCATCATATTCCATATCTTACATTAAGGCTCCGCCCCTTACAGTAACATCCATTTTGAAAAGTACAGTATTCTGTTTTTTTGCTACTCCTCCTTCAAATTTTGTCCAATTTTGTCGAAACTTGGCAGAGCGAATCCTTGGACTAAGCCGCACAGAAATGACTGAACAGAATTTTGATATTCATCTCTGTTCAAAAGTTATAATGTCATGAACTTAAAAAGCTCGACCCAAAATTGGTTCTGAGGCTGTATCTCGGCCAAACTTTGATCAATCGAAACGAAAATTGGTACGCTTCATCAGACCCATTATCTGAGGGTCCATGCCAAAGTTGGGAACAGCGCCACCTAGGGGTCATGAGATATGAAAAATGGCTATTTTTGCCCATAACTTCTGAAAGCTTTGTCAGAAAATCATAATTTTGGTGTCTATGGATTCCCCGTGTCATGCCAAATCTGTGGATACCGGATATGTTAGGATCGAATGAACCACGTGACCGCCATTTTGAATTTTGTCATAAATTGCTATATCTTTTGAAATATTTGACATATCTGCACAAAATTTGGTATGCGTGACCGTCAGCATGTCTCAAACGTACCTGAGAAGTTTCAGAATAGCGCCACCTAGTGTTCCAGAGATATAGGAATTTTTGCTAAAACGTTTATAACTTTTGAACACTTTGTCCAAATTTGGTGTAATTTATGTCATTTTGTTCCCTGGCTTATGCAGATTACGACGATATATCATTTGTCATTTTCCAAAAAGGTTATTGTCCGCAATATTGAAACAAGTGAAAAACAGTTTTTTCGCTACTCCTCTTTCAAATTTTGTCAAATTTTGTCCAAAATTGGCTGAGATGATCGTTGGACTGAGCCGCACAGAAATGACTGAACGGATTTTTGATATTCGATACCGTTCCTGAGATATTTGTCACTGAAGTTGACCCTTCCTGTGTTTGTGTTTTTATGCTAGTTAGCTTAGCATGCCAATTGGTTATTTGCAAAATGTGCTTCTGTTCCATACGTTGAGTCATTCTCAGATTGATCTAAACAGAACTTTTTAAATATTAAATGCTGTGCATTTATTTGAAAAAAATCTTCATTTTGAGTCGACTCTCATTAGAACTATGGAACTTCAGCAGGTGTTTGAACACAAGCCCGGCCGGTGGCGCAACGAGATGAGCGATGGACCCAGCGCCCGGAGGTTATGGGTTCGAGTCCCGTGGGGGGCGGCCTTTTAAAGGTCGCTCTGCGTTAGGCGAAAGCCCCTTCTGGGGCTTGGCCCCGTACAACTGCTTGCAGTTCTTGTTATTATTAGGGGCCAAGCCCCAAAGGGGCTGTAGCCCCTCTTGAAATTGTTGGTTTACTTTATTAGGGGCCAAGCCCCAAAGGGGCTGTAGCCCCTCTTGAAATTGTTGGTTTACTTTATTATTATTATTATTAGGGGCCAAGCCCCCGAAGGGGCTGTAGCCCCTATTGGAATTGTTAGTATACTTTATTATTATTAGGGGCCAAGCCCCCGAAGGGGCTGTAGCCCCTCTTGTAATTGTTAGTATACTTTATTATTATTATTATTATTATTCTTTTTCTTCCCACTGGGTTCCTATGGCAGCCCTATGAACCGTAAGTAGGAAAATGATGAAATTTGGCACACTTGTAGTGATGCTTATGAAAAGTAATTGCTCCAAATTTGGAGTCTCTACAACCAACTCTATAGCGCCACCACCAGTCCAAATATTCAACATTTAAACTGTTATAACTTTTGAACCCTTTGATACAGAGAAATGAAACTTAGTACACCTGATTTCTCTCCTCATGTTGATCACATTCATTATCTTACATTAAGGCTCCTCCCATTACAGTAACGGCCATTTTGAAAAGTACAGTATTCCGTTTTTTTGCTACTCCTTCTTCAAAGTTTGTCCGATTTTGTTCAAATTTGAGAAAAATAATCTTTGGACTGAGCTGCACAGACATGACTTAACAGATTTTTTTTATTCTTCTTTGTTCAAAAGTTATGATGTCATGAACTCAATGAGGTTGCCCCAAATTTGGTTCTGAGGCTGTATCTCGGCCAAACTTTGATCAATCAAAACGAAAATTGGTACACTTCATCACACCCATGTTCTGAGGGTACATGCCAAAGTTGGGAACAGCGCCACCTAGGGGTCATAAGATATGAAAAAAGGCTATTTTTGCCTATAACTTCTGAACGCTTTGTCAGAAAATCATATAATTGATATCTATGGATTCTGCGTGACATGCCGAATCTGGTGGTACCGGATATGTTAGGATCGGATGAACCACGTGACCGCAATTTTGAATTTTGTCATAAAATGTGATATCTTTTGAAATATTTGACATATCTGCACAAAATTTGGTATGCGTGACCGTCAGCATGTCCCGAACGTACCTGAGAAGTTTGAGAATAGTGCCACCTAGTGTTCCAGAGATATAGGAATTTTTGCTAAAACGTTTATAACTTTTGAAAACTTTGTCCAAATTTGGTGTAATTTATGTCATCATGTTCCCTGGCTTATGCAGATTCCGACGATATATCATTTGTCATTTTCCAAACATGTTACTGTCCGCCATATTGAAACAAGTGAAAAACAGTTTTTTCGCTACTCCTCCTACAAATTTTGTCCAATTTTGTCCAAATTTGGCTCAGACGATCTTCGGACCGAGCCGCACAGCAATGACTGAACGGATTTTTGATATTCGCTACCGTTCCTGAGATATTTGTCACTGAAGTTGACCCTTCCTGTGTTTGTGTTTTTATGCTAGTTAGCTTAGCATTCTAAATGGTTATTTGCAAAATGTGCTTCTGTTCCAGACGTTGAGTCATTCTGAGATTGATCTAAACAGAACTTTTTAAATATTAAATGCTGTGCATTTATTTGAAAAAAATCTTCATTTTGAGTCGACTGTCATTAGAACTATGGAACTTCAGCAGGTGTTTGAACACAAGCCCGGCCGGTGGCGCAACGAGATGAGCGATGGACCCAGCGCCCGGAGGTTATGGGTTCGAGTCCCCTGGGGGGCGGTCTTTTAAAGGTCGCTCTGCGTTCGGCGAAAGCCCCTTCTGGGGCTTGGCCCCGTACAACTGCTTGCAGTTCTTGTTATTATTATTATTATTAGGGGCCAAGCCCCCGAAGGGGCTGTAGCCCCTATTGGAATTGTTAGTATACTTTATTAGGGGCCAAGCCCCCGAAGGGGCTGTAGCCCCTATTGGAATTGTTAGTATACTTTATTATTATTATTATTCTTTTTCTTCCCACTGGGTTCCTATGGCAGCCCTATGAACCGTAAGTAGGAAAATGATGAAATTTGGCACACTTGTAGTGATGCTTATGAAAAGTAATTGGTCCAAACTTGGAGTCTCTACAACCAACTCTATAGCGCCACCACCAGTCCAAAAATGCAACATTTAAACTGTTATAACTCTTAAACCCTTTGGAATAGAGAAATGAAACTGAGTACACCTGATTCCTCTCCTCACCCTCATCATATTCCATATCTTACATTAAGGCTCCGCCCCTTACAGTAACAGCCATTTTGAAAAGTACAGTATTCAGTTTTTTTGCTACTCCTCCTTCAAATTTTGTCAAATTTTGTCGAAACTTGGCAGAGAGAATCTACGGACTGAGCCGCATAGAAATGACTGAACAGAATTTTGATATTCATCTCTTTTCAAAAGTTAGGATGTCATGAACTTAACTAGGTCGACCCAAAATTGGTTCTGAGGCTGTATCTTGGCCCAACTTTGATCAATCGAACCGAAAATTGGTACGCTTCATCAGACCCATGATCTGAGGGTCCATGCCAAAGTTGGGAACAGCGCCACCTAGGGGTCATGAGATATGAAAAATGGCTATTTTTGCTCATAACTTATGAACGCTTTGTCAGAAAATCATAATTTTGGTGTCTATGGATTCCCCGTGTCATGCCGAATCTGTGGATACAAGATATGTTAGGATCGAATGAACCACGTGACCGCCATTTTGAATTTTGTCATAAATTGCTATATCTTTTGAAATATTTGATATATCTGCACAAAATTTGGTATGCGTGGCCGTCAGCATGTCCCGAACGTACCTGAGAAGTTTCAGAATAGCGCCACCTAGTGTTCCCGAGATATAGGAATTTTTGCTAAAACATTTATAACTTTTGAATGCTTTGTCCAAATTTGATATAATTTATTTCATTTTATTCCCTGGCTTATGCAGATTCCGACGATATATCATTTCTCATTTTCCAAACATGTTACTGTCCGCCATATTGAAACAAGTGAAAAACAGTTTTTTTGCTACTCCTCCTACAAATTTTGTCCAATTTTGTCCAAATTTGTCTCAGATGATCTTCGGACTGAGCCGCACAGAAATGACTGAACGGATTTTTGATATTCGCTACCGTTCCTGAGATATTTGTCACTAAAGTTGACCCTTCCTGTGTTTGTGTTTTTATGCTAGTTAGCTTAGCATGCCAATTGGTTATTTGCAAAATGTGCTTCTGTTCCAGACGTTGAGTCATTCTGAGATTGATCTAAACAGAACTTTTTAAATATTAAATGCTGTGCATTTATTTGAAAAAAATCTTCATTTTGAGTCGACTGTCATTAGAACTATGGAACTTCAGCAGGTGTTTGAACACAAGCCCGGCCGGTGGCGCAACGAGATGAGCGATGGACGCCGCACCAGGAGGTTATGGGTTCGAGTCCCGTGGGGGGCAGCCTTTTAAAGGTCGCTCTGCGTTCGGCGAAAGCCCCTTCTGGGGCTTGGCCCCGTACAACTGCTTGCAGTTCTTGTTATTATTATTATTCTTTTTCTTCCCACTGGGTTCCTATGGCAGCCCTATGAACCGTAAGTAGGAAAATGATGAAATTTGGCACACTTGTAGTGATGCTTATGAAAAGTAATTGGTCCAAACTTGGAGTCTCTACAACCAACTCTATAGCGCCACCACCAGTCCAAAAATGCAACATTTAAACTGTTATAACTCTTAAACCCTTTGGAATAGAGAAATGAAACTGAGTACACCTGATTCCTCTCCTCACCCTCATCATATTCCATATCTTACATTAAGGCTCCGCCCCTTACAGTAACAGCCATTTTGAAAAGTACAGTATTCAGTTTTTTTGCTACTCCTCCTTCAAATTTTGTCCAATTTTGTCGAAACTTGGCAGAGAGAATCTTCGGACTGAGCCGCATAGAAATGACTGAACAGAATTTTGATATTCATCTCTTTTCAAAAGTTAGGATGTCATGAACTTAACTAGGTCGACCCAAAATTGGTTCTGAGGCTGTATCTTGGCCCAACTTTGATCAATCGAACCGAAAATTGGTACGCTTCATCAGACCCATGATCTGAGGGTCCATGCCAAAGTTGGGAACAGCGCCACCTAGGGGTCATGAGATATGAAAAATGGCTATTTTTGCTCATAACTTATGAACGCTTTGTCAGAAAATCATAATTTTGGTGTCTATGGATTCCCCGTGTCATGCCGAATCTGTGGATACAAGATATGTTAGGATCGAATGAACCACGTGACCGCCATTTTGAATTTTGTCATAAATTGCTATATCTTTTGAAATATTTGATATATCTGCACAAAATTTGGTATGCGTGGCCGTCAGCATGTCCCGAACGTACCTGAGAAGTTTCAGAATAGCGCCACCTAGTGTTCCAGAGATATAGGAATTTTTGCTAAAACATTTATAACTTTTGAACGCTTTGTCTAAATTTAATATAATTTATTTCATTTTGTTCCCTGGCTTATGCAGATTCCGACGATATATCATTTCTCATTTTCCAAACATGTTACTGTCCGCCATATTGAAACAAGTGAAAAACAGTTTTTTTGCTACTCCTCCTACAAATTTTGTCCAATTTTGTCCAAATTTGTCTCAGATGATCTTCGGACTGAGCCGCACAGAAATGACTGAACGGATTTTTGATATTCGCTACCGTTCCTGAGATATTTGTCACTAAAGTTGACCCTTCCTGTGTTTGTGTTTTTATGCTAGTTAGCTTAGCATGCCAATTGGTTATTTGCAAAATGTGCTTCTGTTCCAGACGTTGAGTCATTCTGAGATTGATCTAAACAGAACTTTTTAAATATTAAATGCTGTGCATTTATTTGAAAAAAATCTTCATTTTGAGTCGACTGTCATTAGAACTATGGAACTTCAGCAGGTGTTTGAACACAAGCCCGGCCGGTGGCGCAACGAGATGAGCGATGGACGCCGCACCCGGAGGTTATGGGTTCGAGTCCCGTGGGGGGCAGCCTTTTAAAGGTCGCTCTGCGTTCGGCGAAAGCCCCTTCTGGGGCTTGGCCCCGTACAACTGCTTGCAGTTCTTGTTATTATTATTATTCTTCCTCCCCTATGGGAGTCAATGGCAGCCCTATGAACCGTAATTAGGAAAATGATGAAATTTGGCACACTTGTAGAGATAGTCATCAATAGTAAATGGACCAAATTTGGAGTCTCTAAGACCAACTCCATAGCGCCACCAGCAGTCCAAAAATTCAACATTTAAACTGTTATAACTTTTGAACCCTTTGAGGTAGAAAAATGCCACTTAGTACACCTGATTCCTCTCATCATGCTGATCAAATTTAATATCTTACATTAAGACTCCGCCCATTACAGTAATGGCCATTTTAAAAAGTACAGTATTCAGTTTTTTCGCTACTCCTCCTTCAAAATTTGTCTAATTTTGTCCAAACTTGGCAGAGAGAATATTTGGAGTGAGACGCACAGAAATGACTGAACAGAATTTTTTGGACCCTTGGAAAAAAAAAAAGTTATGATGTCTCGAAGTTAACGAGGTTGACCCAAAATTGGTTCTGAGGCTGTATCTCGGCCAAACTTTGACCAATCGAAACGAAAATTGGTATGCTTCATCAGACCCATGATTTGAGGGTACGTGCCAAAGTTGGGAACAGCGCCACCTAGGGGTCGTGAGATATGAAAAAAGGCTATTTTTGCCCATAACTTCCGAACGCTTTGTCGGAAAATCATATTATTGGTATCTATGGATTCCTCGTGACATGCCGAATCCGAGGATACCAAATATGTCAGGATCGGATGAACCACGTGACCGCCATTTTGAATTTTGTCATAAAATGTGATATCTTTGATAATATTTGACATATCTGCACACAATTTGGTATGCATGACCGTCATCATGTCCCGAATGTACATGAGAAGTTTCAGAATAGCGCCACCTAGTGTTCCAGAGATATACGATTTTTTGCTAAAACGTTTATAACTTTTGAAAACATTATCTATGTTCTATATAATTTATGTCATTTTGTTCTCTGGGTTTTGCAGATTTCGACGATGTCTCATTTGTCATTTTCCAAACATGTGACTGTGCGCCATATTGAATCAAGTGAAAAACAGTTTTTTCGCTACTCCTCCTTCAAATTTTGTCCAATTTTGTTCAAAATTGGCTCACATTAAATATGGAGTGAGCCGCACAGAAATGACTGAACAGATTTTTGATATTCGCTACCGTTCCGGAGAAATCCACCTCTGAAGTTGAACTTGCCTGTGTTTGTGTCTTTATGCTAATTAGCTTAGCATTCTAAATGGTTATTTGCAAAAATGTTCTTCCGTTCCAGACATTAATTACATCTAAGAATGATTTCAACCAATTTTTCACAAAAAAATATATAATGTTGTTCATTAAATCCAAAAATCTTAATTTTGAGTTAATTTCTAATTTTAACTATGGACCTATGGCATGTCAATTGACACATGTCTTCCCTGTGGCGCAATGAGATGAGTGTCAGACACCGGATTGTGAGGTTATGGGTTCGAGTCCCATGGGGGACAGCTTTATAAAATTGTGTGTAATGTTCTCATTTAGTGGCAAAAGCTGCAGTTCTGCCTTCGAAATCTCAAGCCTTTATAAAATTAAACAAACCAAAGTATGAGTGGTCTGCTGTTTAAAGCAACAGGCTAAAGCTTTGAAGATTGATTGGTCAAATTCAATGTGTAGCAAGTTAAGTTAAGGTATGTTGTTTAAGCATGTGAATTGGGCAATGTTCAAAAGTTTCCTAATAATATCAAAAGTCCTAAAAAGCCAAAAAGAGCCATAATGGGCTTGGCCCCGCAATTGCTGCTAGCAGCTATATTTATTATTATTCTTTTTCTTCCCACTGGGTTCCTATGGCAGCCCTATGAACCGTAAGTAGGAAAATGATGAAATTTGGCACACTTGTAGTGATGCTTATGAAAAGTAATTGCTCCAAATTTGGAGTCTCTACAACCAACTCTATAGCGCCACCACCAGTCCAAATATTCAACATTTAAACTGTTATAACTTTTGAACCCTTTGATACAGAGAAATGAAACTTAGTACACCTGATTTCTCTCCTCATGTTGATCACATTCATTATCTTACATTAAGGCTCCTCCCATTACAGTAACGGCCATTTTGAAAAGTACAGTATTCAGTTTTTTTGCTACTCCTTCTTCAAAGTTTGTCCGATTTTGTTCAAATTTGAGAAAAATAATCTTTGGACTGAGCTGCACAGACATGACTTAACAGATTTTTTTTATTCTTCTTTGTTCAAAAGTTATGATGTCATGAACTCAATGAGGTTGCCCCAAATTTGGTTCTGAGGCTGTATCTCGGCCAAACTTTGATCAATCAAAACGAAAATTGGTACACTTCATCACACCCATGATCTGAGGGTACATGCCAAAGTTGGGAACAGCGCCACCTAGGGGTCATAAGATATGAAAAAAGGCTATTTTTGCCTATAACTTCTGAACGCTTTATCAGAAAATCATATAATTGATATCTATGGATTCCGCGTGACATGCCTAATCCGGTGATACCGGATATGTTAGGATCGAATGAACCACGTGACCGCAATTTGGATTTTTGTCATAAAATGTGATATCTTTTGAAATATTTGACATATCTGCACAAAATTTGGTATGCGTGACCGTCAGCATGTCCCGAACGTACCTGAGAAGTTTCAGAACAGCGCCACCTAGCGTTCCAGAGATATAGGAATTTATGCTAAAACGTTTATAACTTTTGAACACTTTGTCCAAATTTGATATAATTTATGTCATTTTGTTCCCTGGCTTATGCAGATTCCGAAGATATATCATTTGTCATTTTCCAAACATGTTACTGTCCGCCATATTTAAACAAGTGAAAAACAGTTTTTTCGCTACTCCTCCTACAAATTTTGTCCAATTTTGTCCAAATTTGGCTCAGACGATCTTCGGACCGAGCCGCACAGCAATGACTGAACGGATTTTTGATATTCGCTACCGTTTCTGAGAAATCCGTCTCTGAAGTTGACCTTGCCTGTGTTCGTGTCTTTATGCTAGTTAGCTTAGCATTCTAAATGGTTATTTGCAAACTATCCTTCTGTTTCAGATGCTGAGTCATTCTGAGATTGAACTAAACAGAACTTTTTAAATATTAAATGCTGTGCATTTCTTTGAAAAAAAATCTTCATTTTGAGTCGACTCTCATTAGAACAATGGAACTTCAGCAGGTGTTTGAATACAAGCCTGGCCGGTGGCGCAACAAGATGAGCAACGGACACCACGCCCAGAGGTTATGGGTTCGAGTCCCGTGGGGGACAACCTTATAAAGGTGGCTCTGCATTCGGCGAAAGCCCCTTCTGGGGCTTGGCCCCGTACAACTGCTTGCAGTTCTTGTTATTAGGGGCCAAGCCCCCGAAGGGGCTGTAGCCCCTATTGGAATTGTTAGTATACTTTATTATTATTATTATTATTAGGGGCCAAGCCCCCGAAGGGGCTGTAGCCCCTATTGGAATTGTTAGTATACTTTATTATTATTAGGGGCCAAGCCCTGAAAGGGCTGTAGCCCCTATTGTATCTGTTAGTTTCCTATATTATTATTATTATTGTTATTATTATTATTCTTCCTCCCCTATGGGAGTCAATGGCAGCCCTATGAACCGTAAGTAGGAAAATGATGAAATTTGGCACACTTGTAGAGATAGTCATCAATAGTAAATGGACCACATTTGGAGTCTCTAAGACCAACTCCATAGCGCCACCACCAGTCCAAAAATTCAACATTGAAACTGTTATAACTTTTGAACCCTTTGAGGTAGAAAAATGGCACTTAGTACACCTGATTCCTCTCATCATGCTGATCAAATTTAATATCGTACATTAAGACTCCGCCCATTACAGTAATGGCCATTTTAAAAAGTACAGTATTCAGTTTTTTCGCTACTCCTCCTTCAAAATTTGTCTAATTTTGTCCAAACTTGGCAGAGAGAATATTTGGACTGAGCCGCACAGAAATGACTGAACAGAATTTTTTGGACCCTGGAAAAAAAAAAAGTTATGATGTCTCGAAGTTAACGAGGTTGACCCAAAATTGGTTCTGAGGCTGTATCTCGGCCAAACTTTGACCAATCGAAACGAAAATTGGTATGCTTCATCAGACCCATGATCTGAGGATCCATGCCAAAGTTGGGAACAGCGCCACCTAGGGGTCATGAGATATGAAAAAAGGCTATTTTTGCCCATAACATCCGAACGGTTTGTCAGAAAATCATAATTTTGGTGTCTATGGATTCCTCGTGTCATGCTGAATCTGGTGATATCAGATATGTTAGGATCGGATGAACCACGTGACCGCCATTTTGAATTTTGTCATAAAATGTGATATCTTTTATAATATTTGACATATCTGCACACAATTTGGTATGCATGACCGTCATCATGTCCCGAATGTACATGAGAAGTTTCAGAATAGCGCCACCTAGTGTTCCAGAGATATACGATTTTTTGCTAAAACGTTTATAACTTGAAAACATTATCTATATTCTATATAATTTATGTCATTTTGTTCTCTGGGTTTTGCAGATTTCGACGATGTCTCATTTGTCATTTTCCAAACATGTGACTGTGTGCCATATTGAATCAAGTGAAAAACAGTTTTTTCGCTACTCCTCCTTCAAATTTTGTCCAATTTTGTTCAAAATTGGCTCACATTAAATATGGAGTGAGCCGCACAGAAATGACTGAACAGATTTTTGATATTCGCTACCGTTCCGGAGAAATCCACCTCTGAAGTTGAACTTGCCTGTGTTTGTGTCTTTATGCTAATTAGCTTAGCATTCTAAATGGTTATTTGCAAAAATGTTCTTCCGTTCCAGACATTAATTACTTCTAAGAATGATTTCAAGCAATTTTTCACAAAAAAATATATAATGTTGTTCATTAAATCCAAAAATCTTAATTTTGAGTTAATTTCTAATTTTAACTATGGACCTATGGCATGTCAACGAGCGCATGTCTTCCCTGTGGCGCAATGAGATGAGTGTCAGACACCGGATTGTGAGGTTATGGGTTCGAGTCCCATGGGGGACAGCTTTATAAAATTGTGTGGAATGTTGTCATTTAGTGGCAAAAGCTGCAGTTCTGCCTTCGAAATCTCAAGCCTTTATAAAATTAAACAAACCAAGGTATGAGTGGTCTGCTGTTTAAAGCAACAGGCTAAAGCTTTGAAGATTGACTGGTCAAATTCAATGTGTAGTAAGTTAAGTTGAAGTAATGCTGTTTAAACCAATTTTTTTAAATATATAATGTTCATTAAATCAAAAATTCTTCATTTTGAGTTCATTTCTAATTTGAACTATTGACCTATGGCATGTAAAGGACCACGTGTCTTCCCTGTGGCGCAATGAGATGAGTGTCAGACACCGGATTGTGAGGTTATGGGTTCGAGTCCCATGGGGGACAGCTTTATAAAGTTGTGTGTAATGTTGTCATTTAGTGGCAAAAGCTGCAGTTCTGCCTTCGAAATCTCAAGCCTTTATAAAATTAAACAAACCAAGGTATGAGTGGTCTGCTGTTTAAAGCAACAGGCTAAAGCTTTGAAGATTGATTGGTCAAATTCAATGTGTAGTAAGTAAAGTTAAGTTATGTTGTTTAAGCATGTGAATTAGGCAATGTAAAAAAGTTTCCTAATAATATCCAAAGTCCAAAAAAAGCCAAGAAGAGCCATAATGGGCTTGGCCCCGCAATTGCTGCTAGCAGCTATATTTAGGGGCCAAGCCCTGAAAGGGCTGTAGCCCCTATTGTATCTGTTAGTTTCCTATATTATTATTGTTAGGGGCCAAGCCCCCGAAGGGGCTGTAGCCCCTATTGGAATTGTTAGTATACTTTATTAGGGGCCAAGCCCCCGAAGGGGCTGTAGCCCCTCTTGGAATTGTTAGTATACTTTATTATTATTATTATTCTTTTTCTTCCCACTGGGTTCCTATGGCAGCCCTATGAACCGTAAGTAGGAAAATGATGAAATTTGGCACACTTGTAGTGATGCTTATGAAAAGTAATTGGTCCAAACTTGGAGTCTCTACAACTAACTCTATAGCGCCACCACCAGTCCAAATATTCAACATTTAAACTGTTATAACTCTTAAACCCTTTGGAATAGAGAAATGACATGTAGTACATCTGATTCCTCTCCTCACCCTCATCATATTCCATATCTTACATTAAGGCTCCGCCCCTTACAGTAACAGCCATTTTGAAAAGTACAGTATTCAGTTTTTTTGCTACTCCTTCTTCAAATTTTGTCCAATTTTGTCGAAACTTGGCAGAGCGAATCCTTGGACTGAGCCGCACAGAAATGACTGAACAGAATTTTGATATTCATCTCTGTTCAAAAGTTATGATGTCATGAACTAAACAAGCTCGACCCAAAATTGGTTCTGAGGCTGTATCTCGGCCAAACTTTGATCAATCGAAACGAAAATTGGTACGCTTCATCAGACCCATGATCTGAGGGTCCTTGCCAAAGTTGGGAACAGCGCCACCTAGGGGTCATGAGATATGAAAAATGGCTATTTTTGCCCATAACTTCTGAACGCTTTGTCAGAAAATCATAATTTTGGTGTCTATGGATTCCCCGCGTCATGCCGAATCTGTGGATACCGGATATGTTAGCATCGAATGAACCACGTGACCGCCATTTTTAATTTTGTCATAAATTGCTATATCTTTTGAAATATTTGATATATCTGCACAAAATTTGGTATGCGTGACCGTCAGCATGTCCCGAACGTACCTGAGAAGTTTCAGAATAGCGCCACCTAGTGTTCCTGAGATATAGGAATTTTTGCTAAAACATTTATAACTTTTGAACGCTTTGTCTAAATTTGATATAATTTATTTCATTTTGTTCCCTGGCTTATGCAGATTCCGACGATATATCATTTGTCATATTCCAAACATGTTACTGTCCGCCATATTGAAACAAGTGAAAAACAGTTTTTTCGCTACTCCTCCTACAAATTTTGTCCAATTTTGTCCAAATTTGGCTCAGATGATCTTCGGACTGAGCCGCACAGAAACGACTGAACAGATTTTTGATATTTGCTATCGTTCCTGAGATATTTGTCACTGAAGTTGACCCTTCCTGGGTTTGTGTTTTTATGCTAGTTAGCTTAGCATGCCAATTGGTTATTTGCAAAATGTGCTTCTGTTCAATACGTTGAGTCATTCTGAGATTGATCTAAACAGAACTTTTTAAATATTAAATGCTGTGCATTTATTTGAAAAAAAATTTCACTTTGTGTCGACTCTCATTAGAACTATGGAACTTCGGCAGGTGTTTGAACACAAGTCTGGCCGGTGGCGCAACAAGATGAGCAACGGACACCACGCCCAGAGGTTATGGGTTCGAGTCCCGTGGGGGACAACCTTATAAAGATCGCTCTGCGTTCGGCGAAAGCCCCTTCTGGGGCTTGGCCCCGTACAACTGCTTGCAGTTCTTGTTATTATTATTATTCTTTTTCTTCCCACTGGGTTCCTATGGCAGCCCTATGAACCGTAAGTAGGAAAATGATGAAATTTGGCACACTTGTAGTGATGCTTATGAAAAGTAATTGGTCCAAACTTGGAGTCTCTACAACCAACTCTATAGCGCCACCACCAGTCCAAAAATGCAACATTTAAACTGTTATAACTCTTAAACCCTTTGGAATAGAGAAATGAAACTGAGTACACCTGATTCCTCTCCTCACCCTCATCATATTCCATATCTTACATTAAGGCTCCGCCCCTTACAGTAACAGCCATTTTGAAAAGTACAGTATTCAGTTTTTTTGCTACTCCTCCTTCAAATTTTGTCCAATTTTGTCGAAACTTGGCAGAGAGAATCTACGGACTGAGCCGCATAGAAATGACTGAACAGAATTTTGATATTCATCTCTTTTCAAAAGTTAGGATGTCATGAACTTAACTAGGTCGACCCAAAATTGGTTCTGAGGCTGTATCTTGGCCCAACTTTGATCAATCGAACCGAAAATTGGTACGCTTCATCAGACCCATGATCTGAGGGTCCATGCCAAAGTTGGGAACAGCGCCACCTAGGGGTCATGAGATATGAAAAATGGCTATTTTTGCTCATAACTTATGAACGCTTTGTCAGAAAATCATAATTTTGGTGTCTATGGATTCCCCGTGTCATGCCGAATCTGTGGATACAAGATATGTTAGGATCGAATGAACCACGTGACCGCCATTTTGAATTTTGTCATAAATTGCTATATCTTTTGAAATATTTGATATATCTGCACAAAATTTGGTATGCGTGGCCGTCAGCATGTCCCGAACGTACCTGAGAAGTTTCAGAATAGCGCCACCTAGTGTTCCCGAGATATAGGAATTTTTGCTAAAACATTTATAACTTTTGAATGCTTTGTCCAAATTTGATATAATTTATTTCATTTTATTCCCTGGCTTATGCAGATTCCGACGATATATCATTTCTCATTTTCCAAACATGTTACTGTCCGCCATATTGAAACAAGTGAAAAACAGTTTTTTTGCTACTCCTCCTACAAATTTTGTCCAATTTTGTCCAAATTTGTCTCAGATGATCTTCGGACTGAGCCGCACAGAAATGACTGAACGGATTTTTGATATTCGCTACCGTTCCTGAGATATTTGTCACTAAAGTTGACCCTTCCTGTGTTTGTGTTTTTATGCTAGTTAGCTTAGCATGCCAATTGGTTATTTGCAAAATGTGCTTCTGTTCCAGACGTTGAGTCATTCTGAGATTGATCTAAACAGAACTTTTTAAATATTAAATGCTGTGCATTTATTTGAAAAAAATCTTCATTTTGAGTCGACTGTCATTAGAACTATGGAACTTCAGCAGGTGTTTGAACACAAGCCCGGCCGGTGGCGCAACGAGATGAGCGATGGACGCCGCACCAGGAGGTTATGGGTTCGAGTCCCGTGGGGGGCAGCCTTTTAAAGGTCGCTCTGCGTTCGGCGAAAGCCCCTTCTGGGGCTTGGCCCCGTACAACTGCTTGCAGTTCTTGTTATTATTATTATTCTTCCTCCCCTATGGGAGTCAATGGCAGCCCTATGAACCGTAAGTAGGAAAATGATGAAATTTGGCACACTTGTAGAGATAGTCATCAATAGTAAATGGACCAAATTTGGAGTCTCTAAGACCAACTCCATAGCGCCACCACCAGTCCAAAAATTCAACATTGAAACTGTTATAACTTTTGAACCCTTTGAGGTAGAAAAATGCCACTTAGTACACCTGATTCCTCTCATCATGCTGATCAAATTTAATATCTTACATTAAGACTCCGCCCATTACAGTAATGGCCATTTTAAAAAGTACAGTATTCAGTTTTTTCGCTACTCCTCCTTCAAAATTTGTCTAATTTTGTCCAAACTTGGCAGAGAGAATATTTGGACTGAGCCGCACAGAAATGACTGAACAGAATTTTTTGGACCCTTGGAAAAAAAAAAAGTTATGATGTCTCGAAGTTAACGAGGTTGACCCAAAATTGGTTCTGAGGCTGTATCTCGGCCAAACTTTGACCAATCGAAACGAAAATTGGTATGCTTTATGAGACCCATGATCTGAGGATCCATGCCAAAGTTGGAAACAGCGCCACCTAGGGGTCATGAGATATGAAAAAAGGCTATTTTTGCCCATAACATCCGAACGGTTTGTCAGAAAATCATAATATTGGTGTCTATGGATTCCTCGTGTCATGCTGAATCTGGTGATATAAGATATGTTAGGATCGGATGAACCACGTGACCGCCATTTTGAATTTTGTCATAAAATGTGATATCTTTTATAATATTTGACATATCTGCACACAATTTGGTATGCATGACCATCATCATGTCCCGAATGTACATGAGAAGTTTCAGAATAGCGCCACCTAGTGTTCCAGAGATATACGATTTTTTGCTAAAACGTTTATAACTTTTGAAAACATTATCTATATTCTATATAATTTATGTCATTTTGTTCTCTGGATTTTGCAGATTTCGACGATGTCTCATTTGTCATTTTCCAAACATGTGACTGTCCGCCATATTGAATCAAGTGAAAAACAGTTTTTTCGCTACTCCTCCTTCAAATGTTGTCCAATTTTGTTCAAAATTGGCTCACATTAAATATGGAGTTAGCCGCACAGAAATGACTGAACAGATTTTTGATATTCGCTACCGTTCCGGAGAAATCCACCTCTGAAGTTGAACTTGCCTGTGTTTGTGTCTTTATGCTAATTAGCTTAGCATTCTAAATGGTTATTTGCAAAAATGTTCTTCCGTTCTAGACATTAATTACTTCTAAGAATGATTTCAAGCAATTTTTCTCAAAAAAATATATAATGTTGTTCATTAAATCCAAAAATCTTAATTTTGAGTTAATTTCTAATTTTAACTATGGACCTATGGCATGTCAACGAACACATGTTTTCCCTGTGGCGCAATGAGATGAGTGTCAGACACTGGATTGTGAGGTTATGGGTTCGAGTCCCATGGGGGACAGCTTTATAAAATTGTGTGTAATGTTCTCATTTAGTGGCAAAAGCTGCAGTTCTGCCTTCGAAATCTCAAGCCTTTATAAAATTAAACAAACCAAAGTATGAGTGGTCTGCTGTTTAAAGCAACAGGCTAAATCTTTGAAGATTGATTGGTCAAATTCAATGTGTAGTAAGTTAAGTTAAGTTATGTTGTTTAAGCATGTGAATTGGGCAATGTACAAAAGTTTCCTAAAAATATCCAAAGTCCAAAAAAGCCAAAAAGAGCCATAATGGGCTTGGCCCCGCAATTGCTGCTAGCAGCTATATTTAGGGGCCAAGCCCTGAAAGGGCTGTAGCCCCTATTGTATCTGTTAGTTTCCTATATTATTATTATTATTATTCTTCCTCCCTATGGGAGTCAATGGCAGCCCTATGAACCGTAAGTAGGAAAATGATGAAATTTAGCACACTTGTAGAGATAGTCATCAATAGTAAATGGACCAAATTTGGAGTCTCTAAGACCAACTCCATAGCGCCACCACCAGTCCAAAAATTAAACATTGAAACTGTTATAACTTTTGAACCCTTTGAGGTAGAAAAATGCCACTTAGTACACCTGATTCCTCTCATCATGCTGATCAAATTTAATATCTTACATTAAGACTTTGCCCATTACAGTAATGGCCATTTTAAAAAGTACAGTATTCAGTTTTTTCGCTACTCCTCCTTCAAAATTTGTCTAATTTTGTCCAAACTTGGCAGAGAGAATATTTGGACTGAGCCGCACAGAAATGACTGAACAGAATTTTTTGGACCCTTGGAAAAAAAAAAAGTTATGATGTCTCGAAGTTAACAAGGTTGACCCAAAATTGGTTCTGAGGCTGTATCTCGGACAAACTTTGACCAATCGAAACGAAAATTGGTATGCTTCATCAGACCGATGATTTGAGGATCCATGCCAAAGTTGGGAACAGTACCACCTAGGGGTCGTGAGATATGAAAAAA
Organism: Pseudorasbora parva; assembly: GCF_024679245.1. Lineage (NCBI taxonomy): Eukaryota > Metazoa > Chordata > Actinopteri > Cypriniformes > Gobionidae > Pseudorasbora > Pseudorasbora parva. The sequence goes on from NC_090176.1 coordinate 1,076,101, forward strand.
GGCTATTTTTGCCCATAACTTCCGAACGCTTTGTCGGAAAATCATATTATTGGTGTCTATGGATTCCTCGTGTCATGCTGAATCTGGTGATATAAGATATGTCAGGATCGGATGAACCACGTGACCGCCATTTTGAATTTTGTCATAAAATGTGATATCTTTTATAATATTTGACATATGTGCACACAATTTGGTATGCATGACCGTCATCATGTCCCGAATGTACATGAGAAGTTTCAGAATAGCGCCACCTAGTGTTCCAGAGATATACGATTTTTTGCTAAAACGTTTATAACTTTTGAAAACATTATCTATATTCTATATAATTTATGTCATTTTGTTCTGTGGGTTTTGCAGATTTCGACGATGTCTCATTTGTCATTTTCCAAACATGTGACTGTGCGCCATATTGAATCAAGTGAAAAACAGTTTTTTCGCTACTCCTCCTTCAAATTTTGTCCAATTTTGTTCAAAATTGGCTCACATTAAATATGGAGTGAGCCGCACAGAAATGACTGAACAGATTTTTGATATTCGCTACCGTTCCAGAGAAATCCACCTCTGAAGTTGAACTTGCCTGTGTTTGTGTCTTTATGCTAATTAGCTTAGCATTCTAAATGGTTATTTGCAAAAATGTTCTTCCGTTCAAGACATTAATTACTTCTAAGAATGATTTTAAGCAATTTTTCACAAAAAAATATATAATGTTGTTCATTAAATCCAAAAATCTTAATTTTGAGTTAATTTCTAATTTTAACTATGGACCTATGGCATGTCAATGAACGCATGTCTTCCCTGTGGCGCAATGAGATGAGTGTCAGACACCGGATTGTGAGGTTATGGGTTCGAGTCCCATGGGGGACGGCTTTATAAAATTGTATGTAATGCTGTCATTTAGTGGCAAAAGCTGCAGTTCTGCCTTCGAAATCTCAAGTCTTTATAAAATTAAACAAACCAATGTATGAGTGGTCTGCTGTTTAAAGCAACAGGCTAAAGCTTTGAAGATTGATTGGTCAAATTCAATGTGTAGTAAGTTAAGTTAAGTTATGTTGTTTAAGCATGTGAATTAGGCAATGTAAAAAAGTTTCCTAATAATATCCAAAGTCCAAAAAAAGCCAAGAAGAGCCATAATGGGCTTGGCCCCGCAATTGCTGCTAGCAGCTATATTATTAGGGGCCAAGCCCTGAAAGGGCTGTAGCCCCTATTGTATCTGTTAGTTTCCTATATTATTAGGGGCCAAGCCCTGAAAGGGCTGTAGCCCCTATTGTATCTGTTAGTTTCCTATATTAGGGGCCAAGCCCTGAAAGGGCTGTAGCCCCTATTGTATCTGTTAGTTTCCTATATTATTAGGGGCCAAGCCCTGAAAGGGCTGTAGCCCCTATTGTATCTGTTAGTTTCCTATATTATTAGGGGCCAAGCCCTGAAAGGGCTGTAGCCCCTATTGTATCTGTTAGTTTCCTATATTATTAGGGGCCAAGCCCTGAAAGGGCTGTAGCCCCTATTGTATCTGTTAGTTTCCTATATTATTAGGGGCCAAGCCCGAAGGGCTGTAGCCCCTATTGTAATTGTTAGTTTTCTTATTATTATTATTATTATTATTATTATTCTTCCTCCCCACTGGGTTCCTATGGCAGCCCTATGAACCATAAGTAGGAAAATGATGAAAATTAGCACACTTGTAAAGATGCTCATTAAAAATAATTGGACCAAATTTGGAGTCTCTACATCCAACTCCATAGCGCCACCACCAGTTCAAAAATACAACATTGAAACTGCTATAACTTTTGAACCCTTTGTAGTAGGAAAATGAAACTTAGTACAATAGATTCCTCTCATTATTTTGATCTCAGTCTATGTCTTACATTAAGGCTCCGCCCATTACAGTAACGGCCATTTTGAAAAGTACAGTGTTTAGTTTTTCCTCTACTCCTCCTTCAAAGTTTGTCCAATTTTGTTCAAATTTGAATGAAATGATCTTTGGACTGAGCCAAATAGAAATGACAAAACAGATTTTTTTTTATTCATCTTTGTTCAAAAGTTATGATGTTATGAACTTAACAAGGTCGACCCAAATTTGGTTCAGAGGCTGTATCTCGGCCAAACTTTGATCAATCAAAATGAAAATTGGTATGCTTCATCAGACCCATGATCTGAGGGTCCATGCCAAAGTTGGGAACAGCGCCACCTAGGGGTCATGAGATATGAAAAAAGGCTATTTTTGCCCATAACTTCTGAACGCTTTGTCAGAAAATCATAATCCTGGTGTCTTTGGATTCCCCGTGTCATGCCGAATCTGGCGATACCGGATATGTCAGGATTGGATGAACCACGTGACCGCCATTTTGAATTTTGTCATAAACTGCTATATCTTTTGAAATATTGGACATATCTGCACAAAATCTCGTATGCTTGACCGATAGCATGTCCCAAACGTACCTGAGAAGTTTCAGAATAGCGCCACCTAGTGTTCCAGAGATATAAGATTTTTTGCTAAAACATTTATAACTTTTGAAACCTTTGTCCAAATTTGATGTAATTTATGTCATTTTGTTCCCTGGTTTATGCAGATTCCGCCAATGTCTCATTTGTCATTTTCCAAACATGTGACTGTCCACCATATTGAAACTAATGAAAAACAGTTTTTTTGCTACTCCTCCTTCAAAATCTGTCCAATTCTGTCCAAAATTGGCTCAGATGATCTTCAGACCGAGCCGCACAGAAATGACTGAACAGATTTTTGATATTCGCTACCGTTTCTGAGAAATCAGTCTCTGAAGTTGACCTTGCCTGTGTTTTTGCCTTTATGCTAGTTAGCTTAGCATGCTAATTGGTTAGCAGACCTCTGCAGGTTTGTAAAAGAGTGCCTCCCCAGTGGCGCAACAGGATAAGCGACAGACTCCGGACCCAGAGATATAGGGTTCGAATCCCGTGGAGGGCAATTTTATAAAATGTTGTGCAATGTGTTATTTCGATTCCTTTATTATCAGAGTAAGTGTTGTACTTATCTTTCTTCCTCTTGGATTAGAAATAAGTGCGTTTTTGTTAATTTTGTTCATCTGAACTTCTGTTCATTTTTAGTTCATCCTAACTATACTTCTGAACCTATCTATTACTCAAGTACATTCTATTTCTGCCATTTTTTTCCTTCTGGCTCTGCATTGCGCTACTGCCGCATCTTAGGCTTGGCCCCGTAATCGCTGCTTGCAGCTATATTTATTATTATTATTCTTTTTCTTCCCACTGGGTTCCTATGGCAGCCCTATGAACCGTAAGTAGGAAAATGATGAAATTTGGCACACTTGTAGTGATGCTTATGAAAAGTAATTGGTCCAAATTTGGAGTCTCTACAACCAACTCCATAGCGCCACCACCAGTCCAAAAATGCAACATTTAAACTGTTATAACTTTTGAACCCTTTGGAATAGAGATATGAAACTTAGTACACCTTATTCCTCTCCTCATGCAGATCACATTCATCATCTTACATTAAGGCTCCGCCCATTACAGTAACAGCCATTTTGAAAAGTACAGTATTCAGTTTTTTTGCTACTCCTCCTTCAAAGTTTGTTCGATTTTGTTCAAATTTGAATGAAATAATCTTTGGACTGAGCCGCACAGACATGACTAAACCAATTTTTTTTATTCTTCTTTTTTCAAAAGTTATGATGTCATAAACTCAATGAGGTTGACCCAAATTTGGTTCTGAGGCTGTGTCTCGGCCAAACTTTGATCAATCAAAACGAAAATTGGTACGCTTCATCAGACCCATGATCTGAGGGTACATGCCAAAGTTGGGAACAGCGCCACCTAGGGGTCATAAGATATGAAAAAAGGCTATTTTTTCCCATAACTTCTGACCGCTTTGTCAGAAAATCATATAATTGGTATCTATGGATTCCCCGTGACATGCCAAATCCGGTGATACCGGATATGTTAGGATCGGATGAACCACGTGACCGCAATTTTTAATTTTGTCATAAAATGTGATATCTTTTGAAATATTTGACATATCTGCACAAAATTTGGTATGCGTGACCATCAGCATGTCCCGAACGTACCTGAGAAGTTTCAGAATAGCGCCACCTAGTGTTCCAGAGATATAGGAATTTTTGCTAAAACATTTATAACTTTTCAAAACTTTGTCCAAATTTGGTGTCATTTATGTCATCTTGTTCCCTGGCTTATGCAGATTACGACGATATATCATTTGTCATTTTCCAAAGAGGTTATTGTCCGCAATATTGAAACAAGTGAAAAACAGTTTTTTTGCTACTCCTCTTTCAAATTTTGTCAAATTTTGTCCAAACTTGGCTGAGATGATCATTGGACAGAGCCGCACAGAAATGACCGAACGGATTTTTGATATTTGCTATCGTTCCTGAGATATTTGTCACTGAAGTTGACCCTTCCTGGGTTTGTGTTTTTATGCTAGTTAGCTTAGCATGCCAATTGGTTATTTGCAAAATGTGCTTCTGTTCCAGACATTGAGTCATTCTGAGATTGATCTAAACAGAACTTTTTAAATATTAAATGCTGTGCATTTATTTGAAAAAAAATTTCATTTTGAGTCGACTCTCATTAGAATTATGGAACTTCAGCAGGTGTTTGAACACAAGCCCGGCCGGTGGCGCAACGAGATGAGCGATGGACGCCGCACCCGGAGGTTATGGGTTCGAGTCCCGTGCGGGACAGCCTTATAAAGGTGGCTCTGCATTCGGCGAAAGCCCCTTCTGGGGCTTGGCCCCGTACAACTGCTTGCAGTTCTTGTTATTATTATTATTATTCTTTTTCTTCCCACTGGGTTCCTATGGCAGCCCTATGAACCGTAAGTAGGAAAATGATGAAATTTGGCACACTTGTAGTGATGCTTATGAAAAGTAATTGGTCCAAATTTAGAGTCTCTACAACCAACTCTATAGCGCCACCACCAGTCCAAATATTCAACATTTAAACTGTTATAACTTTTGAACCCTTTGGAATAGAGAAATGAAACTTAGTACACCTGATTTCTCTCCTCATGTTGATCACATTCATTATCTTACATTAAGGCTCCTCCCATTACAGTAACGGCCATTTTGAAAAGTACAGTATTCAGTTTTTTTGCTACTCCTTCTTCAAAGTTTGTCCGATTTTGTTCAAATTTGAGAAAAATAATCTTTGGACTGAGCTGCACAGACATGACTTAACAGATTTTTTTTATTCTTCTTTGTTCAAAAGTTATGATGTCATGAACTCAATGAGGTTGCCCCAAATTTGGTTCTGAGGCTGTATCTCGGCCAAACTTTGATCAATCGAAACGAAAATTAGTACACTTCATCACACCCATGATCTGAGGGTACATGCCAAAGTTGGGAACAGCGCCACCTAGGGGTCATGAGATATGAAAAAAGGCTATTTTTGCCCATAACTTCTGAACGCTTTGTCAGAAAATCATATAATTTGTATCTATGGATTCTGCGTGACATGACAAATCTGGTGATACCAGATATGTTAGGATCAGATGAACCACGTGACCGCCATTTTGAATTTTGTCATAAAATTTGATATCTTTTGAAATATTTTACATATCTGCACAAAATTTGGTATTCGTGACCGTCAGCCTGTCCCGGACGTACCTGAGAATTTTCAGATTAGCGCCACCTAGTGTTCCAGAGATATAGGAATTTTTGCTAAAACATTTATAACTTTTGAACATTTTGTCCAAATTTGGTGTAATTTATGTCATCTTGTTCCCTGGTTTATGCAGATTACGACGATATATCATTTGTCATTTTCCAAAAATGTTATTGTCCGCAATATTGAAACAAGTGAAAAACAGTTTTTTTGCTACTCCTCTTTCAAATTTTGTTAAATTTTGTCCAAAATTGGCTGAGATGATCGTTGGACTGAGCCGCACAGAAATGACTGAACGGATTTTTGATATTTGCTACCGTTCCTGAGATATTTGTCACTGAAGTTGACCCTTCCTGTGTTTGTGTTTTTATGCTAGTTAGCTTAGCATGCCAATTGGTTATTTGCAAAATGTGCTTCTGTTCCAGACGTTGAGTCATTCTGAGATTGATCTAAACAGAACTTTTTAAATATTAAATGCTGTGCATTTATTTGAAAAAAATCTTCATTTTGAGTCGACTCTCATTAGAACTATGGAACTTCAGCAGGTGTTTTAACACAAGCCCGGCCGGTGGCGCAACGAGATGAGCGATGGACGCCGCACCCCGAGGTTATGGGTTCGAGTCCCGTGGGGGACAGCCTTATAAAGGTGGCTCTGCATTCGGCGAAAGCCCCTTCTGGGGCTTGGCCCCGTACAACTGCTTGCAGTTCTTGTTATTATTATTATTTTTCCCGAATGGGAGTCAATGGCAGCCCTATGAACCGTATATAGGAAAATGATGAAATTTGGCACACTTGTAGATATCTTCATCAATAATGCATATACCAAATTTGGAGTCTCTAAGACCTACTCCATAGCGCCACCACCAGTCCAAAAATTCAACATTTAAACTGTTATAACTCTTGAACCCTTTGGAATAGAGAAATGAAACTTAGTACATCAGATTCCTCTCCTCACCCTCATCATATTCCATATCTTACATTAAGGCTCCGCCCCTTACAGTAACATCCATTTTGAAAAGTACAGTATTCTGTTTTTTTGCTACTCCTCCTTCAAATTTTGTCCAATTTTGTCGAAACTTGGCAGAGCGAATCCTTGGACTAAGCCGCACAGAAATGACTGAACAGAATTTTGATATTCATCTCTGTTCAAAAGTTATAATGTCATGAACTTAACAAGCTCGACCCAAAATTGGTTCTGAGGCTGTATCTCGGCCAAACTTTGATCAATCGAAACGAAAATTGGTACGCTTCATCAGACCCATTATCTGAGGGTCCATGCCAAAGTTGGGAACAGCGCCACCTAGGGGTCATGAGATATGAAAAATGGCTATTTTTGCCCATAACTTCTGAAAGCTTTGTCAGAAAATCATAATTTTGGTGTCTATGGATTCCCCGTGTCATGCCAAATCTGTGGATACCGGATATGTTAGGATCGAATGAACCACGTGACCGCCATTTTGAATTTTGTCATAAATTGCTATATCTTTTGAAATATTTGACATATCTGCACAAAATTTGGTATGCGTGACCGTCAGCATGTCTCAAACGTACCTGAGAAGTTTCAGAATAGCGCCACCTAGTGTTCCAGAGATATAGGAATTTTTGCTAAAACGTTTATAACTTTTGAACACTTTGTCCAAATTTGGTGTAATTTATGTCATTTTGTTCCCTGGCTTATGCAGATTACGACGATATATCATTTGTCATTTTCCAAAAAGGTTATTGTCCGCAATATTGAAACAAGTGAAAAACAGTTTTTTCGCTACTCCTCTTTCAAATTTTGTCAAATTTTGTCCAAAATTGGCTGAGATGATCGTTGGACTGAGCCGCACAGAAATGACTGAACGGATTTTTGATATTCGATACCGTTCCTGAGATATTTGTCACTGAAGTTGACCCTTCCTGTGTTTGTGTTTTTATGCTAGTTAGCTTAGCATGCCAATTGGTTATTTGCAAAATGTGCTTCTGTTCCATACGTTGAGTCATTCTCAGATTGATCTAAACAGAACTTTTTAAATATTAAATGCTGTGCATTTATTTGAAAAAAATCTTCATTTTGAGTCGACTCTCATTAGAACTATGGAACTTCAGCAGGTGTTTGAACACAAGCCCGGCCGGTGGCGCAACGAGATGAGCGATGGACCCAGCGCCCGGAGGTTATGGGTTCGAGTCCCGTGGGGGGCGGCCTTTTAAAGGTCGCTCTGCGTTAGGCGAAAGCCCCTTCTGGGGCTTGGCCCCGTACAACTGCTTGCAGTTCTTGTATTATTAGGGGCCAAGCCCCCGAAGGGGCTGTAGCCCCTCTTGTAATTGTTAGTATACTTTATTATTATTAGGGGCCAAGCCCTGAAAGGGCTGTAGCCCCTATTGTATCTGTTAGTTTCCTATATTATTATTATTATTGTTAGGGGCCAAGCCCCCGAAGGGGCTGTAGCCCCTATTGGAATTGTTAGTATACTTTATTATTAGGGGCCAAGCCCCCGAAGGGGCTGTAGCCCCTATTGGAATTGTTAGTATACTTTATTATTATTATTATTCTTTTTCTTCCCACTGGGTTCCTATGGCAGCCCTATGAACCGTAAGTAGGAAAATGATGAAATTTGGCACACTTGTAGTGATGCTTATGAAAAGTAATTGGTCCAAACTTGGAGTCTCTACAACCAACTCTATAGCGCCACCACCAGTCCAAAAATGCAACATTTAAACTGTTATAACTCTTAAACCCTTTGGAATAGAGAAATGAAACTGAGTACACCTGATTCCTCTCCTCACCCTCATCATATTCCATATCTTACATTAAGGCTCCGCCCCTTACAGTAACAGCCATTTTGAAAAGTACAGTATTCAGTTTTTTTGCTACTCCTCCTTCAAATTTTGTCCAATTTTGTCGAAACTTGGCAGAGAGAATCTACGGACTGAGCCGCATAGAAATGACTGAACAGAATTTTGATATTCATCTCTTTTCAAAAGTTAGGATGTCATGAACTTAACTAGGTCGACCCAAAATTGGTTCTGAGGCTGTATCTTGGCCCAACTTTGATCAATCGAACCGAAAATTGGTACGCTTCATCAGACCCATGATCTGAGGGTCCATGCCAAAGTTGGGAACAGCGCCACCTAGGGGTCATGAGATATGAAAAATGGCTATTTTTGCTCATAACTTATGAACGCTTTGTCAGAAAATCATAATTTTGGTGTCTATGGATTCCCCGTGTCATGCCGAATCTGTGGATACAAGATATGTTAGGATCGAATGAACCACGTGACCGCCATTTTGAATTTTGTCATAAATTGCTATATCTTTTGAAATATTTGATATATCTGCACAAAATTTGGTATGCGTGGCCGTCAGCATGTCCCGAACGTACCTGAGAAGTTTCAGAATAGCGCCACCTAGTGTTCCCGAGATATAGGAATTTTTGCTAAAACATTTATAACTTTTGAATGCTTTGTCCAAATTTGATATAATTTATTTCATTTTATTCCCTGGCTTATGCAGATTCCGACGATATATCATTTCTCATTTTCCAAACATGTTACTGTCCGCCATATTGAAACAAGTGAAAAACAGTTTTTTTGCTACTCCTCCTACAAATTTTGTCCAATTTTGTCCAAATTTGTCTCAGATGATCTTCGGACTGAGCCGCACAGAAATGACTGAACGGATTTTTGATATTCGCTACCGTTCCTGAGATATTTGTCACTAAAGTTGACCCTTCCTGTGTTTGTGTTTTTATGCTAGTTAGCTTAGCATGCCAATTGGTTATTTGCAAAATGTGCTTCTGTTCCAGACGTTGAGTCATTCTGAGATTGATCTAAACAGAACTTTTTAAATATTAAATGCTGTGCATTTATTTGAAAAAAATCTTCATTTTGAGTCGACTGTCATTAGAACTATGGAACTTCAGCAGGTGTTTGAACACAAGCCCGGCCGGTGGCGCAACGAGATGAGCGATGGACGCCGCACCAGGAGGTTATGGGTTCGAGTCCCGTGGGGGGCAGCCTTTTAAAGGTCGCTCTGCGTTCGGCGAAAGCCCCTTCTGGGGCTTGGCCCCGTACAACTGCTTGCAGTTCTTGTTATTATTATTCTTTTTCTTCCCACTGGGTTCCTATGGCAGCCCTATGAACCGTAAGTAGGAAAATGATGAAATTTGGCACACTTGTAGTGATGCTTATGAAAAGTAATTGGTCCAAATTTGGTGTCTCTACAACTAACTCTATAGCGCCACCACCAGTCCAAATATTCAACATTTAAACTGTTATAACTCTTAAACCCTTTGGAATAGAGAAATGACATGTAGTACATCTGATTCCTCTCCTCACCCTCATCATATTCCATATCTTACATTAAGGCTCCGCCCCTTACAGTAACAGCCATTTTGAAAAGTACAGTATTCAGTTTTTTTGCTACTCCTTCTTCAAATTTTTTCCAATTTTGTCGAAACTTGGCAGAGCGAATCCTTGGACTGAGCCGCACAGAAATGACTGAACAGAATTTTGATATTCATCTCTGTTCAAAAGTTATGATGTCATGAACTAAACAAGCTCGACCCAAAATTGGTTCTGAGGCTGTATCTCGGCCAAACTTTGATCAATCGAAACGAAAATTGGTACGCTTCATCAGACCCATGATCTGAGGGTCCTTGCCAAAGTTGGGAACAGCGCCACCTAGGGGTCATGAGATATGAAAAATGGCTATTTTTGCCCATAACTTCTGAACGCTTTGTCAGAAAATCATAATTTTGGTGTCTATGGATTCCCCGCGTCATGCCGAATCTGTGGATACCGGATATGTTAGGATCGAATGAACCACGTGACCGCCATTTTGAATTTTGTCATAAATTGCTATATCTTTTAAAATATTTGATATATCTGCACAAAATTTGGTATGCGTGACCGTCAGCATGTCCCGAACGTACCTGAGAAGTTTCAGAATAGCGCCACCTAGTGTTCCCGAGATATAGGAATTTTTGCTAAAACATTTATAACTTTTGAACGCTTTGTCTAAATTTGATATAATTTATTTCATTTTGTTCCCTGGCTTATGCAGATTCCGACGATATATCATTTGTCATATTCCAAACATGTTACTGTCCGCCATATTGAAACAAGTGAAAAACAGTTTTTTCGCTACTCCTCCTACAAATTTTGTCCAATTTTGTCCAAATTTGGCTCAGATGATCTTCGGACTGAGCCGCACAGAAATGACTGAACAGATTTTTGATATTTGCTATCGTTCCTGAGATATTTGTCACTGAAGTTGACCCTTCCTGGGTTTGTGTTTTTATGCTAGTTAGCTTAGCATGCCAATTGGTTATTTGCAAAATGTGCTTCTGTTCAATACGTTGAGTCATTCTGAGATTGATCTAAACAGAACTTTTTAAATATTAAATGCTGTGCATGTATTTGAAAAAAATCTTCATTTTGAGTCGACTCTCATTAGAACTATGGAACTTCAGCAGGTGTTTGAACACAAGCCTGGCCGGTGGCGCAACGAGATGAGCGATGGACGCCGCATCCGGAGGTTATGGGTTCGAGTCCCGTGGGGGACAGCCTTATAAAGGTGGCTCTGCATTCGGCGAAAGCCCCTTCTGGGGCTTGGCCCCGTACAACTGCTTGCAGTTCTTGTTGTTATTATTATTATTCTTCCTCCCCTATGGGAGTCAATGGCAGCCCTATGAACCGTAAGTAGGAAAATGATGAAATTTGGCACACTTGTAGAGATAGTCATCAATAGTAAATGGACCACATTTGGAGTCTCTAAGACCAACTCCATAGCGCCACCACCAGTCCAAAAATTCAACATTGAAACTGTTATAACTTTTGAACCCTTTGAGGTAGAAAAATGCCACTTAGTACACCTGATTCCTCTCATCATGCTGATCAAATTTAATATCTTACATTAAGACTCCGCCCATTACAGTAATGGCCATTTTTAAAAGTACAGTATTCAGTTTTTTCGCTACTCCTCCTTCAAAATTTGTCTAATTTTGTCCAACCTTGGCAGAGAGAATATTTGGACTGAGCCGCACAGAAATGACTGAACAGAATTTTTTGGACCCTTGGAAAAAAAAAAGTTATGATGTCTCGAAGTTAACGAGGTTGACCCAAAATTGGTTCTGAGGCTGTATCTCGGCCAAACTTTGACCAATCGAAACGAAAATTGGTATGCTTCATCAGACCCATGATCTGGGGATCCATGCCAAAGTTGGGAACAGCACCACCTAGGGGTCATGAGATATGAAAAAAGGCTATTTTTGCCCATAACATCCGAACGGTTTGTCAGAAAATCATAATATTGGTGTCTATGGATTCCTCGTGTCATGCTGAATCTGGTGATATAAGATATGTTAGGATCGGATGAACCACGTGACCGCCATTTTGAATTTTGTCATAAAATGTGATATCTTTTATAATATTTGACATATCTGCACACAATTTGGTATGCATGACCGTCATCATGTCCCGAATGTACATGAGAAGTTTCAGAATAGCGCCACCTAGTGTTCCAGAGATATACGATTTTTTGCTAAAACGTTTATAACTTTTGAAAACATTATCTATATTCTATATAATTTATGTCATTTTGTTCTCTGGGTTTTGCAGATTTCGACGATGTCTCATTTGTCATTTTCCAAACATGTGACTCTGCGCCATATTGAATCAAGTGAAAAACAGTTTTTTCGCTACTCCTCCTTCAAATTTTGTCCAATTTTGTTCAAATTTGGCTCACATTAAATATGGAGTGAGCCGCACAGAAATGACTGAACAGATTTTTGATATTCGTTACCGTTCCGGAGAAATCCACCTCTGAAGTTGAACTTGCCTGTGTTTGTGTCTTTATGCTAATTAGCTTAGCATTCTAAATGGTTATTTGCAAAAATGTTCTTCCGTTCAAGACATTAATTACTTCTAAGAATGATTTCAAGCAATTTTTCACAAAAAAATATATAATGTTGTTCATTAAATCCAAAAATCTTAATTTTGAGTTAATTTCTAATTTTAACTATGGACCTATGGCATGTCAATTGACACATGTCTTCCCTGTGGCGCAATGAGATGTACGTCAGACACTGGATTGTGAGGTTATGGGTTCGAGTCCCATGGGGGACAGCTTTATAAAATTGTGTGTAATGCTGTCATTTAGTGGCAAAAGCTGCAGTTCTGCCTTCGAAATCTCAAGCCTTTATAAAATTAAACAAACCAAAGTATGAGTGGTCTGCTGTTTAAAGCAACAGGCTAAAGCTTTGAAGATTGATTGGTCAAATTCAATGTGTAGCAAGTTAAGTTAAGTTATGTTGTTTAAGCATGTGAATTGGGCAATGTTCAAAAGTTTCCTAATAATATCCAAAGTCCAAAAAAGCCAAAAAGAGCCATAATGGGCTTGGCCCCGCAATTGCTGCTAGCAGCTATATTTATTATTATTCTTTTTCTTCCCACTGGGTTCCTATGGCAGCCCTATGAACCGTAAGTAGGAAAATGATGAAATTTGGCACACTTGTAGTGATGCTTATGAAAAGTAATTGCTCCAAATTTGGAGTCTCTACAACCAACTCTATAGCGCCACCACCAGTCCAAATATTCAACATTTAAACTGTTATAACTTTTGAACCCTTTGATACAGAGAAATGAAACTTAGTACACCTGATTTCTCTCCTCATGTTGATCACATTCATTATCTTACATTAAGGCTCCTCCCATTACAGTAACGGCCATTTTGAAAAGTACAGTATTCCGTTTTTTTGCTACTCCTTCTTCAAAGTTTGTCCGATTTTGTTCAAATTTGAGAAAAATAATCTTTGGACTGAGCTGCACAGACATGACTTAACAGATTTTTTTTATTCTTCTTTGTTCAAAAGTTATGATGTCATGAACTCAATGAGGTTGCCCCAAATTTGGTTCTGAGGCTGTATCTCGGCCAAACTTTGATCAATCAAAACGAAAATTGGTACACTTCATCACACCCATGTTCTGAGGGTACATGCCAAAGTTGGGAACAGCGCCACCTAGGGGTCATAAGATATGAAAAAAGGCTATTTTTGCCTATAACTTCTGAACGCTTTGTCAGAAAATCATATAATTGATATCTATGGATTCTGCGTGACATGCCGAATCTGGTGGTACCGGATATGTTAGGATCGGATGAACCACGTGACCGCAATTTTGAATTTTGTCATAAAATGTGATATCTTTTGAAATATTTGACATATCTGCACAAAATTTGGTATGCGTGACCGTCAGCATGTCCCGAACGTACCTGAGAAGTTTGAGAATAGTGCCACCTAGTGTTCCAGAGATATAGGAATTTTTGCTAAAACGTTTATAACTTTTGAAAACTTTGTCCAAATTTGGTGTAATTTATGTCATCATGTTCCCTGGCTTATGCAGATTCCGACGATATATCATTTGTCATTTTCCAAACATGTTACTGTCCGCCATATTGAAACAAGTGAAAAACAGTTTTTTCGCTACTCCTCCTACAAATTTTGTCCAATTTTGTCCAAATTTGGCTCAGACGATCTTCGGACCGAGCCGCACAGCAATGACTGAACGGATTTTTGATATTCGCTACCGTTCCTGAGATATTTGTCACTGAAGTTGACCCTTCCTGTGTTTGTGTTTTTATGCTAGTTAGCTTAGCATTCTAAATGGTTATTTGCAAAATGTGCTTCTGTTCCAGACGTTGAGTCATTCTGAGATTGATCTAAACAGAACTTTTTAAATATTAAATGCTGTGCATTTATTTGAAAAAAATCTTCATTTTGAGTCGACTGTCATTAGAACTATGGAACTTCAGCAGGTGTTTGAACACAAGCCCGGCCGGTGGCGCAACGAGATGAGCGATGGACCCAGCGCCCGGAGGTTATGGGTTCGAGTCCCGTGGGGGGCGGTCTTTTAAAGGTCGCTCTGCGTTCGGCGAAAGCCCCTTCTGGGGCTTGGCCCCGTACAACTGCTTGCAGTTCTTGTTATTATTATTATTATTAGGGGCCAAGCCCCCGAAGGGGCTGTAGCCCCTATTGGAATTGTTAGTATACTTTATTATTATTATTATTCTTTTTCTTCCCACTGGGTTCCTATGGCAGCCCTATGAACCATAAGTAGGAAAATGATGAAATTTGGCACACTTGTAGTGATGCTTATGAAAAGTAATTGGTCCAAATTTGGTGTCTCTACAACCAACTCTATAGCGCCACCACCAGTCCAAAAATTCAACATTTAAACATTTATAACTTTTGATCCCTTTGATACAGAGAAATGAAACTTAGTACACCTGATTCCTCTCCTCATGCGGATCACATTCATTTCCTTACATTAAGGCTCCGCCCATTACAGTAACAGCCATTTTGAAAAGTACAGTATTCAGTTTTTTTGCTACTCCTCCTTCAAAGTTTTTCCGATTTTGTTCAAATTTGAAATAAATAATCTTTGGACTGAGCCGCATAGACATGACTTAACAGATTTTTTTTATTCTTCTTTGTTCAAAAGTTATGATGTCATGAACTTAATGCGGTCGACCCAAATTTTGTTCTGAGGCTGTATCTCGGCCAAACTTTGATCAATCAAAACGAAAATTGGTACGCTTCATCAGACCCATGATCTGAGGGTACATGCCAAAGTTGGGAACAGCGCCACCTAGGGGTCATGAGATATGAAAAAAGGCTATTTTTGCCCATAACTTCTGAACGCTTTGTCAGAAAATCATAATTTTGGTATCTATGGATTCCCCGCTTCATGCCGAATCTGTGGATACCGGATATGTTAGGATCGAATGAACCACGTGACCGCCATTTTGAATTTTGTCATAAATTGCTATATCTTTTGAAATATTTGATATATCTGCACAAAATTTGGTATGCGTGACCGTCAGCATGTCCCGAACGTACCTGAGAAGTTTCAGAACAGCGCCACCTAGTGTTCCCGAGATATAGGAATTTTTGCTAAAACGTTTATAACTTTTGAACACTTTGTCCAAATTTAATATAATTTATGTCATTTTGTTCCCTGGCTTATGCAGATTCCGACGATATATCATTTGTCATTTTCCAAACATGTTACTGTCCGCCATATTGAAACAAGGGAAAAACAGTTTTTTTGCTACTCCTCCTACAAATTTTGTCCAATTTTGTCCAAATTTGGCTCAGACGATCTTCGGACCGAGCCGCACAGCAATGACTGAACGGATTTTTGATATTCGCTACCGTTTCGGAGAAATCCGTCTCTGAAGTTGACCTTGCCTGTGTTCGTGTCTTTATGCTAGTTAGCTTAGCATTCTAAATGGTTATTTGCAAAATATGCTTCTGTTTCAGATGCTGAGTCATTCTGAGATTGAACTAAACAGAACTTTTTAAATATTAAATGCTGTGCATTTCTTTGAAAAAAAAATCTTCATTTTGAGTCGACTCTCATTAGAACAATGGAACTTCAGCAGGTGTTTGAATACAAGGCTGGCCGGTGGCGTAACAAGATGAGCAACGGACACCACGCCCAGAGGTTATGGGTTCGAGTCCCGTGGGGGACAACCTTATAAAGGTGGCTCTGCATTCGGCGAAAGCCCCTTCTGGGGCTTGGCCCCGTACAACTGCTTGCAGTTCTTGTTATTATTATTATTTTTCCCGAATGGGAGTCAATGGCAGCCCTATGAACCGTATATAGGAAAATGATGAAATTTGGCACACTTGTAGATATCTTCATCAATAATGCATATACCAAATTTGGAGTCTCTAAGACCAACTCCATAGCGCCACCACCAGTCCAAAAATTCAACATTTAAACTGTTATAACTTTTGAACCATTTGGACTAGAGAAATAACACTTAGTACATCTGATTCCTCTCCTCACCCTCATCATTTTCAATATCTTACATTAAGGCTCCGCCCCTTACAGTAACAGCCATTTTGAAAAGTACAGTATTCAGTTTTTTTGCTACTCCTCCTTCAAATTTTGTCCAATTTTGTCGAAACTTGGCAGAGAGAATCTTTGGACTGAGCCGCAAAGAAATGACTGAACAGAATTTTGATATTCATCTCTGTTCAAAAGTTATGATGTCATGAACTTAACAAGCTCGACCCAAAATTGGTTCTGAGGCTGTATCTCGGCCAAACTTTGATCAATCGAAACGAAAATTGGTACGCTTCATCAGACCCATGATCTGAGGGTCCATGCCAAAGTTGGGAACAGCGCCACCTAGGGGTCATGAGATATGAAAAATGGCTATTTTTGCTCATAACTTCTGAATGCTTTGTCAGAAAATCATAATTTTGGTGTCTATGGATTCCCCGCGTCATGCCGAATCTGTGGATACCGGATATGTTAGCATCGAATGAACCACGTGACCGCCATTTTGAATTTTGTCATAAATTGCTATATCTTTTGAAATATTTGATATATCTGCACAAAATTTGGTATGCGTGACCGTCAGCATGTCCCGAACGTACCTGAGAAGTTTCAGAATAGCGCCACCTAGTGTTCCCGAGATATAGGAATTTTTGCTAAAACATTTATAACTTTTGAACGCTTTGTCTAAATTTAATATAATTTATTTCATTTTGTTCCCTGGCTTATGCAGATTCCGACGATATATCATTTGTCATTTTCCAAACATGTTACTGTCCGCCATATTGAAACAAGTGAAAAACAGTTTTTTTGCTACTCCTCCTACAAATTTTGTCCAATTTTGTTCAAAATTGGCTCAGATGATCTTCGGACTGAGCCGCACAGAAATGACTGAACGGATTTTTGATATTCGCTACCGTTCCTGAGATATTTGTCACTGAAGTTGACCCTTCCTGTGTTTGTGTTTTAATGCTAGTTAGCTTAGCATGCCAATTGGCTATTTGCAAAATGTGCTTCTGTTCCAGACGTTGAGTCATTCTGAGATTGATATAAACAGAACTTTTTAAATATTAATTGCTGTGCATTTATTTGAAAAAAATCTTCATTTTGAGTCGACTCTCATTAGAACTATGGAACTTCAGCAGGTGTTTGAACACAAGCCCGGCCGGTGGCGCAACGAGATGAGCGATGGACCCAGCGCCCGGAGGTTATGGGTTCGAGTCCCGTGGGGGGCGGTCTTTTAAAGGTCGCTCTGCGTTCGGCGAAAGCCCCTTCTGGGGCTTGGCCCCGTACAACTGCTTGCAGTTCTTGTTATTATTATTAGGGGCCAAGCCCCCGAAGGGGCTGTAGCCCCTCTTGTAATTGTTAGTATACTTTATTATTATTATTATTATTATTATTATTCTTTTTCTTCCCACTGGGTTCCTATGGCAGCCCTATGAACCGTAAGTAGGAAAATGATGAAATTTGGCACACTTGTAGTGATGCTTATGAAAAGTAATTGTTCCAAATTTGGAGTCTCTACAACCAACTCTATAGCGCCACCACCAGTCCAAATATTCAACATTTAAACTGTTATAACTTTTGAACCCTTTGATACAGAGAAATGAAACTTAGTACACCTGATTTCTCTCCTCATGTTGATCACATTCATTATCTTACATTAAGGCTCCTCCCATTACAGTAACGGCCATTTTGAAAAGTACAGTATTCCGTTTTTTTACTACTCCTTCTTCAAAGTTTGTCCGATTTTGTTCAAATTTGAGAAAAATAATCTTTGGACTGAGCTGCACAGACATGACTTAACAGATTTTTTTTATTCTTCTTTGTTCAAAAGTTATGATGTCATGAACTCAATGAGGTTGCCCCAAATTTGGTTCTGAGGCTGTATCTCGGCCAAACTTTGATCAATCAAAACGAAAATTGGTACACTTCATCACACCCATGATCTGAGGGTACATGCCAAAGTTGGGAACAGCGCCACCTAGGGGTCATAAGATATGAAAAAAGGCTATTTTTGCCTATAACTTCTGAACGCTTTGTCAGAAAATCATAATTTTTGTGTCTATGGATTCCCCGCGTCATGCCGAATCTGTGGATACCGGATATGTTAGGATCGAATAAACCACGTGACCGCCATTTTGAATTTTGTCATAAATTGCTATATCTTTTGAAATATTTGACATATCTGCACAAAATTTGGTATGCGTGACCGTCAGCATGTCCCAAACGTACCTGAGAAGTTTCAGAATAGCGGCACCTAGTGTTCCCGAGATATAGGAATTTTTGCTAAAACATTTATAACTTTTGAAAACTTTGTCCAAATTTGGTGTCATTTATGTCATCTTGTTCCCTGGCTTATGCAGATTACGACGATATATCATTTATCATTTTCCAAAAATGTTATTGTCCGCAATATTGAAACAAGTGAAAAACAGTTTTTTTGCTACTCCTCTTTCAAATTTTGTCAAATTTTGTCCAAACTTGGCTGAGATGATCATTGGACTGAGCCGCACAGAAATGACCGAACAGATTTTTGATATTTGCTATCGTTCCTGAGATATTTGTCACTGAAGTTGACCCTTCCTGGGTTTGTGTTTTTATGCTAGTTAGCTTAGCATGCCAATTGGTTATTTGCAAAATGTGCTTCTGTTCAATACGTTGAGTCATTCTGAGATTGATCTAAACAGAACTTTTTAAAAATTAAATGCT
Source organism: Pseudorasbora parva (assembly GCF_024679245.1). Classification (NCBI taxonomy): domain Eukaryota; kingdom Metazoa; phylum Chordata; class Actinopteri; order Cypriniformes; family Gobionidae; genus Pseudorasbora; species Pseudorasbora parva. Next base: position 1,095,256 of record NC_090176.1, read on the forward strand.
GTGCATGTATTTGAAAAAAATCTTCATTTTGAGTCGACTCTCATTAGAACTATGGAACTTCAGCAGGTGTTTGAACACAAGCCTGGCCGGTGGCTCAACGAGATGAGCGATGGACGCCGCACCCAGAGGTTATGGGTTCGAGTCCCGTGGGGGACAGCCTTATAAAGGTGGCTCTGCATTCGGCGAAAGCCCCTTCTGGGGCTTGGCCCTGTACAACTGCTTGCAGTTCTTGTTATTATTATTATTTTTCCCGAATGGGAGTCAATGGCAGCCCTATGAACCGTATATAGGAAAATGATGAAATTTGGCACACTTGTAGATATCTTCATCAATAATGCATATACCAAATTTGGAGTCTCTAAGACCTACTCCATAGCGCCACCACCAGTCCAAAAATTCAACATTTAAACTGTTATAACTCTTGAACCCTTTGGAATAGAGAAATGAAACTTAGTACATCAGATTCCTCTCCTCACCCTCATCATATTCCATATCTTACATTAAGGCTCCGCCCCTTACAGTAACATCCATTTTGAAAAGTACAGTATTCTGTTTTTTTGCTACTCCTCCTTCAAATTTTGTCCAATTTTGTCGAAACTTGGCAGAGCGAATCCTTGGACTAAGCCGCACAGAAATGACTGAACAGAATTTTGATATTCATCTCTGTTCAAAAGTTATAATGTCATGAACTTAACAAGCTCGACCCAAAATTGGTTCTGAGGCTGTATCTCGGCCAAACTTTGATCAATCGAAACGAAAATTGGTACGCTTCATCAGACCCATTATCTGAGGGTCCATGCCAAAGTTGGGAACAGCGCCACCTAGGGGTCATGAGATATGAAAAATGGCTATTTTTGCCCATAACTTCTGAAAGCTTTGTCAGAAAATCATAATTTTGGTGTCTATGGATTCCCCGTGTCATGCCAAATCTGTGGATACCGGATATGTTAGGATCGAATGAACCACGTGACCGCCATTTTGAATTTTGTCATAAATTGCTATATCTTTTGAAATATTTGACATATCTGCACAAAATTTGGTATGCGTGACCGTCAGCATGTCTCAAACGTACCTGAGAAGTTTCAGAATAGCGCCACCTAGTGTTCCAGAGATATAGGAATTTTTGCTAAAACGTTTATAACTTTTGAACACTTTGTCCAAATTTGGTGTAATTTATGTCATTTTGTTCCCTGGCTTATGCAGATTACGACGATATATCATTTGTCATTTTCCAAAAAGGTTATTGTCCGCAATATTGAAACAAGTGAAAAACAGTTTTTTCGCTACTCCTCTTTCAAATTTTGTCAAATTTTGTCCAAAATTGGCTGAGATGATCGTTGGACTGAGCCGCACAGAAATGACTGAACGGATTTTTGATATTCGATACCGTTCCTGAGATATTTGTCACTGAAGTTGACCCTTCCTGTGTTTGTGTTTTTATGCTAGTTAGCTTAGCATGCCAATTGGTTATTTGCAAAATGTGCTTCTGTTCCATACGTTGAGTCATTCTCAGATTGATCTAAACAGAACTTTTTAAATATTAAATGCTGTGCATTTATTTGAAAAAAATCTTCATTTTGAGTCGACTCTCATTAGAACTATGGAACTTCAGCAGGTGTTTGAACACAAGCCCGGCCGGTGGCGCAACGAGATGAGCGATGGACCCAGCGCCCGGAGGTTATGGGTTCGAGTCCCGTGGGGGGCGGCCTTTTAAAGGTCGCTCTGCGTTAGGCGAAAGCCCCTTCTGGGGCTTGGCCCCGTACAACTGCTTGCAGTTCTTGTTATTAGGGGCCAAGCCCCAAAGGGGCTGTAGCCCCTCTTGAAATTGTTGGTTTACTTTATTATTATTATTAGGGGCCAAGCCCTGAAAGGGCTGTAGCCCCTATTGTATCTGTTAGTTTCCTATATTATTATTATTATTATTCTTCCTCCCTATGGGAGTCAATGGCAGCCCTATGAACCGTAAGTAGGAAAATGATGAAATTTAGCACACTTGTAGAGATAGTCATCAATAGTAAATGGACCAAATTTGGAGTCTCTAAGACCAACTCCATAGCGCCACCACCAGTCCAAAAATTAAACATTGAAACTGTTATAACTTTTGAACCCTTTGAGGTAGAAAAATGCCACTTAGTACACCTGATTCCTCTCATCATGCTGATCAAATTTAATATCTTACATTAAGACTTTGCCCATTACAGTAATGGCCATTTTAAAAAGTACAGTATTCAGTTTTTTCGCTACTCCTCCTTCAAAATTTGTCTAATTTTGTCCAAACTTGGCAGAGAGAATATTTGGACTGAGCCGCACAGAAATGACTGAACAGAATTTTTTGGACCCTTGGAAAAAAAAAAAGTTATGATGTCTCGAAGTTAACAAGGTTGACCCAAAATTGGTTCTGAGGCTGTATCTCGGACAAACTTTGACCAATTGAAACGAAAATTGGTATGCTTCATCAGACCCATGATTTGAGGATCCATGCCAAAGTTGGGAACAGCACCACCTAGGGGTCGTGAGATATGAAAAAAGGCTATTTTTGCCCATAACTTCCGAACGCTTTGTCGGAAAATCATATTATTGGTGTCTATGGATTCCTCGTGTCATGCTGAATCTGGTGATATAAGATATTTCAGGATCGGATGAACCACGTGACCGCCATTTTGAATTTTGTCATAAATTGCTATATCTTTTGAAATATTTGACATATCTGCACAAAATTTGGTATGCATGACCGTCATCATGTCCCGAATGTACATGAGAAGTTTCAGAATAGCGCCACCTAGTGTTCCAGAGATATACGATTTTTTGCTAAAACGTTTATAACTTTTGAAAACATTATCTATATTCTATATAATTTATGTCATTTTGTTCTGTGGGTTTTGCAGATTTCGACGATGTCTCATTTGTCATTTTCCAAACATGTGACTGTGCGCCATATTGAATCAAGTGAAAAACAGTTTTTTCGCTACTCCTCCTTCAAATTTTGTCCAATTTTGTTCAAAATTGGCTCACATTAAATATGGAGTGAGCCGCACAGAAATGACTGAACAGATTTTTGATATTCGCTACCGTTCCAGAGAAATCCACCTCTGAAGTTGAACTTGCCTGTGTTTGTGTCTTTATGCTAATTAGCTTAGCATTCTAAATGGTTATTTGCAAAAATGTTCTTCCGTTCAAGACATTAATTACTTCTAAGAATGATTTTAAGCAATTTTTCACAAAAAAATATATAATGTTGTTCATTAAATCCAAAAATCTTAATTTTGAGTTAATTTCTAATTTTAACTATGGACCTATGGTATGTCAATGAACGCATGTCTTCCCTGTGGCGCAATGAGATGAGTGTCAGACACCGGATTGTGAGGTTATGGGCTCGAGTCCCATGGGGGACGGCTTTATAAAATTGTATGTAATGCTGTCATTTAGTGCCAAAAGCTGCAGTTCTGCCTTCGAAATCTCAAGTCTTTATAAAATTAAACAAACCAATGTATGAGTGGTCTGCTGTTTAAAGCAACAGGCTAAAGCTTTGAAGATTGATTGGTCAAATTCAATGTGTAGTAAGTTAAGTTAAGTTATGTTGTTTAAGCATGTGAATTAGGCAATGTAAAAAAGTTTCCTAATAATATCCAAAGTCCAAAAAAAGCCAAGAAGAGCCATAATGGGCTTGGCCCCGCAATTGCTGCTAGCAGCTATATTTAGGGGCCAAGCCCTGAAAGGGCTGTAGCCCCTATTGTATCTGTTAGTTTCCTATATTATTAGGGGCCAAGCCCTGAAAGGGCTGTAGCCCCTATTGTATCTGTTAGTTTCCTATATTATTATTATTATTATTCTTCCTCCCTATGGGAGTCAATGGCAGCCCTATGAACCGTAAGTAGGAAAATGATGAAATTTAGCACACTTGTAGAGATAGTCATCAATAGTAAATGGACCAAATTTGGAGTCTCTAAGACCAACTCCATAGCGCCACCACCAGTCCAAAAATTAAACATTGAAACTGTTATAACTTTTGAACCCTTTGAGGTAGAAAAATGCCACTTAGTACACCTGATTCCTCTCATCATGCTGATCAAATTTAATATCTTACATTAAGACTTTGCCCATTACAGTAATGGCCATTTTAAAAAGTACAGTATTCAGTTTTTTCGCTACTCCTCCTTCAAAATTTGTCTAATTTTGTCCAAACTTGGCAGAGAGAATATTTGGACTGAGCCGCACAGAAATGACTGAACAGAATTTTTTGGACCCTTGGAAAAAAAAAAAGTTATGATGTCTCGAAGTTAACAAGGTTGACCCAAAATTGGTTCTGAGGCTGTATCTCGGACAAACTTTGACCAATCGAAACGAAAATTGGTATGCTTCATCAGACCGATGATTTGAGGATCCATGCCAAAGTTGGGAACAGTACCACCTAGGGGTCGTGAGATATGAAAAAAGGCTATTTTTGCCCATAACTTCCGAACGCTTTGTCGGAAAATCATATTATTGGTGTCTATGGATTCCTCGTGTCATGCTGAATCTGGTGATATAAGATATGTCAGGATCGGATGAACCACGTGACCGCCATTTTGAATTTTGTCATAAAATGTGATATCTTTTATAATATTTGACATATGTGCACACAATTTGGTATGCATGACCGTCATCATGTCCCGAATGTACATGAGAAGTTTCAGAATAGCGCCACCTAGTGTTCCAGAGATATACGATTTTTTGCTAAAACGTTTATAACTTTTGAAAACATTATCTATATTCTATATAATTTATGTCATTTTGTTCTGTGGGTTTTGCAGATTTCGACGATGTCTCATTTGTCATTTTCCAAACATGTGACTGTGCGCCATATTGAATCAAGTGAAAAACAGTTTTTTCGCTACTCCTCCTTCAAATTTTGTCCAATTTTGTTCAAAATTGGCTCACATTAAATATGGAGTGAGCCGCACAGAAATGACTGAACAGATTTTTGATATTCGCTACCGTTCCAGAGAAATCCACCTCTGAAGTTGAACTTGCCTGTGTTTGTGTCTTTATGCTAATTAGCTTAGCATTCTAAATGGTTATTTGCAAAAATGTTCTTCCGTTCAAGACATTAATTACTTCTAAGAATGATTTTAAGCAATTTTTCACAAAAAAATATATAATGTTGTTCATTAAATCCAAAAATCTTAATTTTGAGTTAATTTCTAATTTTAACTATGGACCTATGGCATGTCAATGAACGCATGTCTTCCCTGTGGCGCAATGAGATGAGTGTCAGACACCGGATTGTGAGGTTATGGGTTCGAGTCCCATGGGGGACGGCTTTATAAAATTGTATGTAATGCTGTCATTTAGTGGCAAAAGCTGCAGTTCTGCCTTCGAAATCTCAAGTCTTTATAAAATTAAACAAACCAATGTATGAGTGGTCTGCTGTTTAAAGCAACAGGCTAAAGCTTTGAAGATTGATTGGTCAAATTCAATGTGTAGTAAGTTAAGTTAAGTTATGTTGTTTAAGCATGTGAATTAGGCAATGTAAAAAAGTTTCCTAATAATATCCAAAGTCCAAAAAAAGCCAAGAAGAGCCATAATGGGCTTGGCCCCGCAATTGCTGCTAGCAGCTATATTATTAGGGGCCAAGCCCTGAAAGGGCTGTAGCCCCTATTGTATCTGTTAGTTTCCTATATTATTAGGGGCCAAGCCCTGAAAGGGCTGTAGCCCCTATTGTATCTGTTAGTTTCCTATATTAGGGGCCAAGCCCTGAAAGGGCTGTAGCCCCTATTGTATCTGTTAGTTTCCTATATTATTAGGGGCCAAGCCCTGAAAGGGCTGTAGCCCCTATTGTATCTGTTAGTTTCCTATATTATTAGGGGCCAAGCCCTGAAAGGGCTGTAGCCCCTATTGTATCTGTTAGTTTCCTATATTATTAGGGGCCAAGCCCTGAAAGGGCTGTAGCCCCTATTGTATCTGTTAGTTTCCTATATTATTAGGGGCCAAGCCCGAAGGGCTGTAGCCCCTATTGTAATTGTTAGTTTTCTTATTATTATTATTATTATTATTATTATTCTTCCTCCCCACTGGGTTCCTATGGCAGCCCTATGAACCATAAGTAGGAAAATGATGAAAATTAGCACACTTGTAAAGATGCTCATTAAAAATAATTGGACCAAATTTGGAGTCTCTACATCCAACTCCATAGCGCCACCACCAGTTCAAAAATACAACATTGAAACTGCTATAACTTTTGAACCCTTTGTAGTAGGAAAATGAAACTTAGTACAATAGATTCCTCTCATTATTTTGATCTCAGTCTATGTCTTACATTAAGGCTCCGCCCATTACAGTAACGGCCATTTTGAAAAGTACAGTGTTTAGTTTTTCCTCTACTCCTCCTTCAAAGTTTGTCCAATTTTGTTCAAATTTGAATGAAATGATCTTTGGACTGAGCCAAATAGAAATGACAAAACAGATTTTTTTTTATTCATCTTTGTTCAAAAGTTATGATGTTATGAACTTAACAAGGTCGACCCAAATTTGGTTCAGAGGCTGTATCTCGGCCAAACTTTGATCAATCAAAATGAAAATTGGTATGCTTCATCAGACCCATGATCTGAGGGTCCATGCCAAAGTTGGGAACAGCGCCACCTAGGGGTCATGAGATATGAAAAAAGGCTATTTTTGCCCATAACTTCTGAACGCTTTGTCAGAAAATCATAATCCTGGTGTCTTTGGATTCCCCGTGTCATGCCGAATCTGGCGATACCGGATATGTCAGGATTGGATGAACCACGTGACCGCCATTTTGAATTTTGTCATAAACTGCTATATCTTTTGAAATATTGGACATATCTGCACAAAATCTCGTATGCTTGACCGATAGCATGTCCCAAACGTACCTGAGAAGTTTCAGAATAGCGCCACCTAGTGTTCCAGAGATATAAGATTTTTTGCTAAAACATTTATAACTTTTGAAACCTTTGTCCAAATTTGATGTAATTTATGTCATTTTGTTCCCTGGTTTATGCAGATTCCGCCAATGTCTCATTTGTCATTTTCCAAACATGTGACTGTCCACCATATTGAAACTAATGAAAAACAGTTTTTTTGCTACTCCTCCTTCAAAATCTGTCCAATTCTGTCCAAAATTGGCTCAGATGATCTTCAGACCGAGCCGCACAGAAATGACTGAACAGATTTTTGATATTCGCTACCGTTTCTGAGAAATCAGTCTCTGAAGTTGACCTTGCCTGTGTTTTTGCCTTTATGCTAGTTAGCTTAGCATGCTAATTGGTTAGCAGACCTCTGCAGGTTTGTAAAAGAGTGCCTCCCCAGTGGCGCAACAGGATAAGCGACAGACTCCGGACCCAGAGATATAGGGTTCGAATCCCGTGGAGGGCAATTTTATAAAATGTTGTGCAATGTGTTATTTCGATTCCTTTATTATCAGAGTAAGTGTTGTACTTATCTTTCTTCCTCTTGGATTAGAAATAAGTGCGTTTTTGTTAATTTTGTTCATCTGAACTTCTGTTCATTTTTAGTTCATCCTAACTATACTTCTGAACCTATCTATTACTCAAGTACATTCTATTTCTGCCATTTTTTTCCTTCTGGCTCTGCATTGCGCTACTGCCGCATCTTAGGCTTGGCCCCGTAATCGCTGCTTGCAGCTATATTTATTATTATTATTCTTCCTCCCTATGGGAGTCAATGGCAGCCCTATGAACCGTAAGTAGGAAAATGATGAAATTTGGCACACTTGTAGAGATAGTCATCAATAGTAAATGGACCAAATTTGGAGTCTCTAAGACCAACTCCATAGCGCCACCACCAGTCCAAAAATTAAACATTGAAACTGTTATAACTTTTGAACCCTTTGAGGTAGAAAAATGCCACTTAGTACACCTGATTCCTCTCATCATGCTGATCAAATTTAATATCTTACATTAAGACTCCGCCCATTACAGTAATGGCCATTTTAAAAAGTACAGTATTCAGTTTTTTCGCTACTCCTCCTTCAAAATTTGTCTAATTTTGTCCAAACTTGGCAGAGAGAATATTTGAACTGAGCCGCACAGAAATGACTGAACAGAATTTTTTGGACCCTTGGAAAAAAAAAAAGTTATGATGTCTCGAAGTTAACGAGGTTGACCCAAAATTGGTTCTGAGGCTGTATCTCGGCCAAACTTTGACCAATCGAAACGAAAATTGGTATGCTTCATCAGACCCATGATCTGAGGATCCATGCCAAAGTTGGGAACAGCGCCACCTAGGGGTCATGAGATATGAAAAAAGGCTATTTTTGCCCATAACATCCGAACGGTTTGTCAGAAAATCATAATATTGGTGTCTATGGATTCCTCGTTTCATGCTGAATCTGGTGATATAAGATATGTTAAGATCGGATGAACCACGTGACCCCCATTTTGAATTTTGTCATAAAATGTGATATCTTTTATAATATTTGACATATCTGCACACAATTTGGTATGCATGACCGTCATCATGTCCCGAATGTACATGAGAAGTTTCAGAATAGCGCCACCTAGTGTTCCAGAGATATATGATTTTTTGCTAAAACGTTTATAACTTTTGAAAACATTATCTATATTCTATATAATGTATGTCATTTTGTTCTCTGGGTTTTGCAGATTTCGACGATGTCTCATTTGTCATTTTCCAAACATGTGACTGTGCGCCATATTGAATCAAGTGAAAAACAGTTTTTTCGCTACTCCTCCTTCAAATTTTGTCCAATTTTGTTCAAAATTGGCTCATAATAAATATAGAGTGAGCCGCAAAGAAATGACTGAACAGATTTTTGATATTCGCTACCGTTCCGGAGAAATCCACCTCTGAAGTTGAACTTGCCTGTGTTTGTGTCTTTATGCTAATTAGCTTAGCATTCTAAATGGTTATTTGCAAAAATGTTTTTCCGTTCAAGACATTAATTACTTCTAAGAATGATTTCATCCAATTTTTCACAAAAAATATATAATGTTGTTCATTAAATCCAAAAATCTTCATTTTGAGTTAATTTCTAATTTTAACTATGGACCTATGGCATGTCAATGAACACATGTCTTCCCTGTGGCGCAATGAGATGAGTGTCAGACACCGGATTGTGAGGTTATGGGTTCGAGTCCCATGGGGGACAGCTTTATAAAATTGTGTGTAATGTTGTCATTTAGTGGCAAAAGCTGCAGTTCTGCCTTCGAAATCTCAAGCCTTTATAAAATTAAACAAACCAAAGTATGAGTGGTCTGCTGTTTAAAGCAACAGGCTATAGCTTTGAAGATTGATTGGTCAAATTCAATGTGTAGTAAGTAAAGTTAAGTTATGTTGTTTAAGCATGTGAATTAGGCAATGTAAAAAAGTTTCCTAATAATATCCAAAGTCCAAAAAAAGCCAAGAAGAGCCATAATGGGCTTGGCCCCGCAATTGCTGCTAGCAGCTATATTTATTATTATTATTATTATTTTTCCCGAATGGGAGTCAATGGCAGCCCTATGAACCGTATATAGGAAAATGATGAAATTTGGCACACTTGTAGATATCTTCATCAATAATGCATATACCAAATTTGGAGTCTCTAAGACCTACTCCATAGCGCCACCACCAGTCCAAAAATTCAACATTTAAACTGTTATAACTCTTGAACCCTTTGGAATAGAGAAATGAAACTTAGTACATCAGATTCCTCTCCTCACCCTCATCATATTCCATATCTTACATTAAGGCTCCGCCCCTTACAGTAACATCCATTTTGAAAAGTACAGTATTCTGTTTTTTTGCTACTCCTCCTTCAAATTTTGTCCAATTTTGTCGAAACTTGGCAGAGCGAATCCTTGGACTAAGCCGCACAGAAATGACTGAACAGAATTTTGATATTCATCTCTGTTCAAAAGTTATAATGTCATGAACTTAAAAAGCTCGACCCAAAATTGGTTCTGAGGCTGTATCTCGGCCAAACTTTGATCAATCGAAACGAAAATTGGTACGCTTCATCAGACCCATTATCTGAGGGTCCATGCCAAAGTTGGGAACAGCGCCACCTAGGGGTCATGAGATATGAAAAATGGCTATTTTTGCCCATAACTTCTGAAAGCTTTGTCAGAAAATCATAATTTTGGTGTCTATGGATTCCCCGTGTCATGCCAAATCTGTGGATACCGGATATGTTAGGATCGAATGAACCACGTGACCGCCATTTTGAATTTTGTCATAAATTGCTATATCTTTTGAAATATTTGACATATCTGCACAAAATTTGGTATGCGTGACCGTCAGCATGTCTCAAACGTACCTGAGAAGTTTCAGAATAGCGCCACCTAGTGTTCCAGAGATATAGGAATTTTTGCTAAAACGTTTATAACTTTTGAACACTTTGTCCAAATTTGGTGTAATTTATGTCATTTTGTTCCCTGGCTTATGCAGATTACGACGATATATCATTTGTCATTTTCCAAAAAGGTTATTGTCCGCAATATTGAAACAAGTGAAAAACAGTTTTTTCGCTACTCCTCTTTCAAATTTTGTCAAATTTTGTCCAAAATTGGCTGAGATGATCGTTGGACTGAGCCGCACAGAAATGACTGAACGGATTTTTGATATTCGATACCGTTCCTGAGATATTTGTCACTGAAGTTGACCCTTCCTGTGTTTGTGTTTTTATGCTAGTTAGCTTAGCATGCCAATTGGTTATTTGCAAAATGTGCTTCTGTTCCATACGTTGAGTCATTCTCAGATTGATCTAAACAGAACTTTTTAAATATTAAATGCTGTGCATTTATTTGAAAAAAATCTTCATTTTGAGTCGACTCTCATTAGAACTATGGAACTTCAGCAGGTGTTTGAACACAAGCCCGGCCGGTGGCGCAACGAGATGAGCGATGGACCCAGCGCCCGGAGGTTATGGGTTCGAGTCCCGTGGGGGGCGGCCTTTTAAAGGTCGCTCTGCGTTAGGCGAAAGCCCCTTCTGGGGCTTGGCCCCGTACAACTGCTTGCAGTTCTTGTTATTATTAGGGGCCAAGCCCCAAAGGGGCTGTAGCCCCTCTTGAAATTGTTGGTTTACTTTATTAGGGGCCAAGCCCCAAAGGGGCTGTAGCCCCTCTTGAAATTGTTGGTTTACTTTATTATTATTATTATTAGGGGCCAAGCCCCCGAAGGGGCTGTAGCCCCTATTGGAATTGTTAGTATACTTTATTATTATTAGGGGCCAAGCCCCCGAAGGGGCTGTAGCCCCTCTTGTAATTGTTAGTATACTTTATTATTATTAGGGGCCAAGCCCCCGAAGGGGCTGTAGCCCCTATTGGAATTGTTAGTATACTTTATTATTATTATTATTCTTTTTCTTCCCACTGGGTTCCTATGGCAGCCCTATGAACCGTAAGTAGGAAAATGATGAAATTTGGCACACTTGTAGTGATGCTTATGAAAAGTAATTGGTCCAAATTTGGTGTCTCTACAACTAACTCTATAGCGCCACCACCAGTCCAAATATTCAACATTTAAACTGTTATAACTCTTAAACCCTTTGGAATAGAGAAATGACATGTAGTACATCTGATTCCTCTCCTCACCCTCATCATATTCCATATCTTACATTAAGGCTCCGCCCCTTACAGTAACAGCCATTTTGAAAAGTACAGTATTCAGTTTTTTTGCTACTCCTTCTTCAAATTTTTTCCAATTTTGTCGAAACTTGGCAGAGCGAATCCTTGGACTGAGCCGCACAGAAATGACTGAACAGAATTTTGATATTCATCTCTGTTCAAAAGTTATGATGTCATGAACTAAACAAGCTCGACCCAAAATTGGTTCTGAGGCTGTATCTCGGCCAAACTTTGATCAATCGAAACGAAAATTGGTACGCTTCATCAGACCCATGATCTGAGGGTCCTTGCCAAAGTTGGGAACAGCGCCACCTAGGGGTCATGAGATATGAAAAATGGCTATTTTTGCCCATAACTTCTGAACGCTTTGTCAGAAAATCATAATTTTGGTGTCTATGGATTCCCCGCGTCATGCCGAATCTGTGGATACCGGATATGTTAGGATCGAATGAACCACGTGACCGCCATTTTGAATTTTGTCATAAATTGCTATATCTTTTAAAATATTTGATATATCTGCACAAAATTTGGTATGCGTGACCGTCAGCATGTCCCGAACGTACCTGAGAAGTTTCAGAATAGCGCCACCTAGTGTTCCCGAGATATAGGAATTTTTGCTAAAACATTTATAACTTTTGAACGCTTTGTCTAAATTTGATATAATTTATTTCATTTTGTTCCCTGGCTTATGCAGATTCCGACGATATATCATTTGTCATATTCCAAACATGTTACTGTCCGCCATATTGAAACAAGTGAAAAACAGTTTTTTCGCTACTCCTCCTACAAATTTTGTCCAATTTTGTCCAAATTTGGCTCAGATGATCTTCGGACTGAGCCGCACAGAAATGACTGAACAGATTTTTGATATTTGCTATCGTTCCTGAGATATTTGTCACTGAAGTTGACCCTTCCTGGGTTTGTGTTTTTATGCTAGTTAGCTTAGCATGCCAATTGGTTATTTGCAAAATGTGCTTCTGTTCAATACGTTGAGTCATTCTGAGATTGATCTAAACAGAACTTTTTAAATATTAAATGCTGTGCATGTATTTGAAAAAAATCTTCATTTTGAGTCGACTCTCATTAGAACTATGGAACTTCAGCAGGTGTTTGAACACAAGCCTGGCCGGTGGCGCAACGAGATGAGCGATGGACGCCGCATCCGGAGGTTATGGGTTCGAGTCCCGTGGGGGACAGCCTTATAAAGGTGGCTCTGCATTCGGCGAAAGCCCCTTCTGGGGCTTGGCCCCGTACAACTGCTTGCAGTTCTTGTTATTATTATTATTATTATTATTCTTTTTCTTCCCACTGGGTTCCTATGGCAGCCCTATGAACCGTAAGTAGGAAAATGATGAAATTTGGCACACTTGTAGTGATGCTTATGAAAAGTAATTGCTCCAAATTTGGAGTCTCTACAACCAACTCTATAGCGCCACCACCAGTCCAAATATTCAACATTTAAACTGTTATAACTTTTGAACCCTTTGATACAGAGAAATGAAACTTAGTACACCTGATTTCTCTCCTCATGTTGATCACATTCATTATCTTACATTAAGGCTCCTCCCATTACAGTAACGGCCATTTTGAAAAGTACAGTATTCCGTTTTTTTGCTACTCCTTCTTCAAAGTTTGTCCGATTTTGTTCAAATTTGAGAAAAATAATCTTTGGACTGAGCTGCACAGACATGACTTAACAGATTTTTTTTATTCTTCTTTGTTCAAAAGTTATGATGTCATGAACTCAATGAGGTTGCCCCAAATTTGGTTCTGAGGCTGTATCTCGGCCAAACTTTGATCAATCAAAACGAAAATTGGTACACTTCATCACACCCATGTTCTGAGGGTACATGCCAAAGTTGGGAACAGCGCCACCTAGGGGTCATAAGATATGAAAAAAGGCTATTTTTGCCTATAACTTCTGAACGCTTTGTCAGAAAATCATATAATTGATATCTATGGATTCTGCGTGACATGCCGAATCTGGTGGTACCGGATATGTTAGGATCGGATGAACCACGTGACCGCAATTTTGAATTTTGTCATAAAATGTGATATCTTTTGAAATATTTGACATATCTGCACAAAATTTGGTATGCGTGACCGTCAGCATGTCCCGAACGTACCTGAGAAGTTTGAGAATAGTGCCACCTAGTGTTCCAGAGATATAGGAATTTTTGCTAAAACGTTTATAACTTTTGAAAACTTTGTCCAAATTTGGTGTAATTTATGTCATCATGTTCCCTGGCTTATGCAGATTCCGACGATATATCATTTGTCATTTTCCAAACATGTTACTGTCCGCCATATTGAAACAAGTGAAAAACAGTTTTTTCGCTACTCCTCCTACAAATTTTGTCCAATTTTGTCCAAATTTGGCTCAGACGATCTTCGGACCGAGCCGCACAGCAATGACTGAACGGATTTTTGATATTCGCTACCGTTCCTGAGATATTTGTCACTGAAGTTGACCCTTCCTGTGTTTGTGTTTTTATGCTAGTTAGCTTAGCATTCTAAATGGTTATTTGCAAAATGTGCTTCTGTTCCAGACGTTGAGTCATTCTGAGATTGATCTAAACAGAACTTTTTAAATATTAAATGCTGTGCATTTATTTGAAAAAAATCTTCATTTTGAGTCGACTGTCATTAGAACTATGGAACTTCAGCAGGTGTTTGAACACAAGCCCGGCCGGTGGCGCAACGAGATGAGCGATGGACCCAGCGCCCGGAGGTTATGGGTTCGAGTCCCGTGGGGGGCGGTCTTTTAAAGGTCGCTCTGCGTTCGGCGAAAGCCCCTTCTGGGGCTTGGCCCCGTACAACTGCTTGCAGTTCTTGTTATTATTATTATTATTAGGGGCCAAGCCCCCGAAGGGGCTGTAGCCCCTATTGGAATTGTTAGTATACTTTATTAGGGGCCAAGCCCCCGAAGGGGCTGTAGCCCCTCTTGGAATTGTTAGTATACTTTATTAGGGGCCAAGCCCCCGAAGGGGCTGTAGCCCCTATTGGAATTGTTAGTATACTTTATTATTATTATTATTCTTTTTCTTCCCACTGGGTTCCTATGGCAGCCCTATGAACCGTAAGTAGGAAAATGATGAAATTTGGCACACTTGTAGTGATGCTTATGAAAAGTAATTGGTCCAAACTTGGAGTCTCTACAACCAACTCTATAGCGCCACCACCAGTCCAAATATTCAACATTTAAACTGTTATAACTCTTAAACCCTTTGGAATAGAGAAATGACATGTAGTACATCTGATTCCTCTCCTCACCCCCATCATATTCCATTTCTTACATTAAGGCTCCGCCCCTTACAGTAACAGCCATTTTGAAAAGTACAGTATTCAGTTTTTTTGCTACTACTCCTTCAAATTTTGTCCAATTTTGTCGAAACTTGGCAGAGAGAATCTTTGGACTGAGCCGCACAGAAATGACTGAACAGAATTTTGATATTCATCTCTGTTCAAAAGTTATGATGTCATGAACTTAACTAGGTCGACCCAAAATTGGTTCTGAGGCTGTATCTCGGCCAAACTTTGATCAATCGAAACGAAAATTGGTACGCTTCATCAGACCCATGATCTGAGGGTCCATGCCAAAGTTGGGAACAGCGCCACCTAGGGGTCATGAGATATGAAAAATGGCTATTTTTGCTCATAACTTCTGAACGCTTTGTCAGAAAATCATAATTTTGGTGTCTATGGATTCCCCGCGTCATGCCGAATCTGTGGATACCGGATATGTTAGGATCGAATGAACCACGTGACCGCCATTTTGAATTTTGTCATAAATTGCTATATCTTTTGAAATATTTGATATATCTGCACAAAATTTGGTATGCGTGACCGTCAGCATGTCCCGGACGTACCTGAGAATTTTCAGATTAGCGCCACCTAGTGTTCCAGAGATATAGGAATTTTTGCTAAAACATTTATAACTTTTGAACCTTTTGTCCAAATTTGGTGTAATTTATGTCATCTTGTTCCCTGGTTTATGCAGATTACGACGATATATCATTTGTCATTTTCCAAAAATGTTATTGTCCGCAATATTGAAACAAGTGAAAAACAGTTTTTTTGCTACTCCTCTTTCAAATTTTGTTAAATTTTGTCCAAAATTGGCTGAGATGATCGTTGGACTGAGCCGCACAGAAATGACTGAACGGATTTTTGATATTTGCTACCGTTCCTGAGATATTTGTCACTGAAGTTGACCCATCCTGTGTTTGTGTTTTTATGCTAGTTAGCTTAGCATGCCAATTGGTTATTTGCAAAATGTGCTTCTGTTCAATACGTTGAGTCATTCTGAGATTGATCTAAACAGAACTTTTTAAACATTAAATGCTGTCCATTTATTTGAAAAAAATCTTCATTTTGAGTCGACTCTCATTAGAACTATGGAACTTCAGCAGGTGTTTTAACACAAGCCCGGCCGGTGGCGCAACGAGATGAGCGATGGACGCCGCACCCAGAGGTTATGGGTTCGAGTCCCGTGGGGGACAGCCTTATAAAGGTGGCTCTGCATTCGGCGAAAGCCCCTTCTGGGGCTTGGCCCCGTACAACTGCTTGCAGTTCTTGTTATTATTATTATTCTTTTTCTTCCCACTGGGTTCCTATGGCAGCCCTATGAACCGTAAGTAGGAAAATGATGAAATTTGGCACACTTGTAGTGATGCTTATGAAAAGTAATTGGTCCAAACTTGGAGTCTCTACAACTAACTCTATAGCGCCACCACCAGTCCAAATATTCAACATTTAAACTGTTATAACTCTTAAACCCTTTGGAATAGAGAAATGACATGTAGTACATCTGATTCCTCTCCTCACCCTCATCCTATTCCATATCTTACATTAAGGCTCCGCCCCTTACAGTAACAGCCATTTTGAAAAGTACAGTATTCAGTTTTTTTGCTACTCCTTCTTCAAATTTTGTCCAATTTTGTCGAAACTTGGCAGAGCGAATCCTTGGACTGAGCCGCACAGAAATGACTGAACAGAATTTTGATATTCATCTCTGTTCAAAAGTTATGATGTCATGAACTAAACAAGCTCGACCCAAAATTGGTTCTGAGGCTGTATCTCGGCCAAACTTTGATCAATCGAAACGAAAATTGGTACGCTTCATCAAACCCATGATCTGAGGGTCCTTGCCAAAGTTGGGAACAGCGCCACCTAGGGGTCATGAGATATGAAAAATGGCTATTTTTGCCCATAACTTCTGAACGCTTTGTCAGAAAATCATAATTTTGGTGTCTATGGATTCCCCGCGTCATGCCGAATCTGTGGATACCGGATATGTTAGGATCGAATGAACCACGTGACCGCCATTTTGAATTTTGTCATAAATTGCTATATCTTTTAAAATATTTGATATATCTGCACAAAATTTGGTATGCGTGACCGTCAGCATGTCCCGAACGTACCTGAGAAGTTTCAGAATAGCGCCACCTAGTGTTCCCGAGATATAGGAATTTTTGCTAAAACATTTATAACTTTTGAACGCTTTGTCTAAATTTGATATAATTTATTTCATTTTGTTCCCTGGCTTATGCAGATTCCGACGATATATCATTTGTCATATTCCAAACATGTTACTGTCCACCATATTGAAACAAGTGAAAAACAGTTTTTTCGCTACTCCTCCTACAAATTTTGTCCAATTTTGTCCAAATTTGGCTCAGATGATCTTCGGACTGAGCCGCACAGAAATGACTGAACAGATTTTTGATATTTGCTATCGTTCCTGAGATATTTGTCACTGAAGTTGACCCTTCCTGGGTTTGTGTTTTTATGCTAGTTAGCTTAGCATGCCAATTGGTTATTTGCAAAATGTGCTTCTGTTCAATACGTTGAGTCATTCTGAGATTGATCTAAACAGAACTTTTTAAAAATTAAATGCTGTGCATGTATTTGAAAAAAATCTTCATTTTGAGTCGACTCTCATTAGAACTATGGAACTTCAGCAGGTGTTTGAACACAAGCCCGGCCGGTGGCGCAACGAGATGAGCGATGGACGCCGCATCCGGAGGTTATGGGTTCGAGTCCCGTGCGGGACAGCCTTATAAAGGTGGTTCTGCATTCGGCGAAAGCCCCTTCTGGGGCTTGGCCCCGTACAACTGCTTGCAGTTCTTGTTATTATTATTATTCTTTTTCTTCCCACTGGGTTCCTATGGCAGCCCTATGAACCGTAAGTAGGAAAATGATGAAATTTGGCACACTTGTAGTGATGCTTATGAAAAGTAATTGGTCCAAACTTGGAGTCTCTACAACCAACTCTATAGCGCCACCACCAGTCCAAAAATGCAACATTTAAACTGTTATAACTCTTAAACCCTTTGGAATAGAGAAATGAAACTGAGTACACCTGATTCCTCTCCTCACCCTCATCATATTCCATATCTTACATTAAGGCTCCGCCCCTTACAGTAACAGCCATTTTGAAAAGTACAGTATTCAGTTTTTTTGCTACTCCTCCTTCAAATTTTGTCCAATTTTGTCGAAACTTGGCAGAGAGAATCTACGGACTGAGCCGCATAGAAATGACTGAACAGAATTTTGATATTCATCTCTTTTCAAAAGTTAGGATGTCATGAACTTAACTAGGTCGACCCAAAATTGGTTCTGAGGCTGTATCTTGGCCCAACTTTGATCAATCGAACCGAAAATTGGTACGCTTCATCAGACCCATGATCTGAGGGTCCATGCCAAAGTTGGGAACAGCGCCACCTAGGGGTCATGAGATATGAAAAATGGCTATTTTTGCTCATAACTTATGAACGCTTTGTCAGAAAATCATAATTTTGGTGTCTATGGATTCCCCGTGTCATGCCGAATCTGTGGATACAAGATATGTTAGGATCGAATGAACCACGTGACCGCCATTTTGAATTTTGTCATAAATTGCTATATCTTTTGAAATATTTGATATATCTGCACAAAATTTGGTATGCGTGGCCGTCAGCATGTCCCGAACGTACCTGAGAAGTTTCAGAATAGCGCCACCTAGTGTTCCCGAGATATAGGAATTTTTGCTAAAACATTTATAACTTTTGAATGCTTTGTCCAAATTTGATATAATTTATTTCATTTTATTCCCTGGCTTATGCAGATTCCGACGAT
Source organism: Pseudorasbora parva (assembly GCF_024679245.1). Taxonomy (NCBI): domain Eukaryota; kingdom Metazoa; phylum Chordata; class Actinopteri; order Cypriniformes; family Gobionidae; genus Pseudorasbora; species Pseudorasbora parva. The sequence goes on from NC_090176.1 coordinate 1,113,960, forward strand.
ATATCATTTCTCATTTTCCAAACATGTTACTGTCCGCCATATTGAAACAAGTGAAAAACAGTTTTTTTGCTACTCCTCCTACAAATTTTGTCCAATTTTGTCCAAATTTGTCTCAGATGATCTTCGGACTGAGCCGCACAGAAATGACTGAACGGATTTTTGATATTCGCTACCGTTCCTGAGATATTTGTCACTAAAGTTGACCCTTCCTGTGTTTGTGTTTTTATGCTAGTTAGCTTAGCATGCCAATTGGTTATTTGCAAAATGTGCTTCTGTTCCAGACGTTGAGTCATTCTGAGATTGATCTAAACAGAACTTTTTAAATATTAAATGCTGTGCATTTATTTGAAAAAAATCTTCATTTTGAGTCGACTGTCATTAGAACTATGGAACTTCAGCAGGTGTTTGAACACAAGCCCGGCCGGTGGCGCAACGAGATGAGCGATGGACGCCGCACCAGGAGGTTATGGGTTCGAGTCCCGTGGGGGGCAGCCTTTTAAAGGTCGCTCTGCGTTCGGCGAAAGCCCCTTCTGGGGCTTGGCCCCGTACAACTGCTTGCAGTTCTTGTTAGGGGCCAAGCCCCCGAAGGGGCTGTAGCCCCTCTTGGAATTGTTAGTATACTTTATTATTATTATTATTCTTTTTCTTCCCACTGGGTTCCTATGGCAGCCCTATGAACCGTAAGTAGGAAAATGATGAAATTTGGCACACTTGTAGTGATGCTTATGAAAAGTAATTGGTCCAAACTTGGAGTCTCTACAACTAACTCTATAGCGCCACCACCAGTCCAAATATTCAACATTTAAACTGTTATAACTCTTAAACCCTTTGGAATAGAGAAATGACATGTAGTACATCTGATTCCTCTCCTCACCCTCATCATATTCCATATCTTACATTAAGGCTCCGCCCCTTACAGTAACAGCCATTTTGAAAAGTACAGTATTCAGTTTTTTTGCTACTCCTTCTTCAAATTTTGTCCAATTTTGTCGAAACTTGGCAGAGCGAATCCTTGGACTGAGCCGCACAGAAAAGACTGAACAGAATTTTGATATTCATCTCTGTTCAAAAGTTATGATGTCATGAACTAAACAAGCTCGACCCAAAATTGGTTCTGAGGCTGTATCTCGGCCAAACTTTGATCAATCGAAACGAAAATTGGTACGCTTCATCAGACCCATGATCTGAGGGTCCTTGCCAAAGTTGGGAACAGCGCCACCTAGGGGTCATGAGATATGAAAAATGGCTATTTTTGCCCATAACTTCTGAACGCTTTGTCAGAAAATCATAATTTTGGTGTCTATGGATTCCCCGCGTCATGCCGAATCTGTGGATACCGGATATGTTAGGATCGAATGAACCACGTGACCGCCATTTTGAATTTTGTCATAAATTGCTATATCTTTTAAAATATTTGATATATCTGCACAAAATTTGGTATGCGTGACCGTCAGCATGTCCCGAACGTACCTGAGAAGTTTCAGAATAGCGCCACCTAGTGTTCCCGAGATATAGGAATTTTTGCTAAAACATTTATAACTTTTGAACGCTTTGTCTAAATTTGATATAATTTATTTCATTTTGTTCCCTGGCTTATGCAGATTCCGACGATATATCATTTGTCATATTCCAAACATGTTACTGTCCGCCATATTGAAACAAGTGAAAAACAGTTTTTTCGCTACTCCTCCTACAAATTTTGTCCAATTTTGTCCAAATTTGGCTCAGATGATCTTCGGACTGAGCCGCACAGAAATGACTGAACAGAATTTTGATATTTGCTATCGTTCCTGAGATATTTGTCACTGAATTTGACCCTTCCTGGGTTTGTGTTTTTATGCTAGTTAGCTTAGCATGCCAATTGGTTATTTGCAAAATGTGCTTCTGTTCAATACGTTGAGTCATTCTGAGATTGATCTAAACAGAACTTTTAAAAAATTAAATGCTGTGCATGTATTTGAAAAAAATCTTCATTTTGAGTCGACTCTCATTAGAACTATGGAACTTCAGCAGGTGTTTGAACACAAGCCTGGCCAGTGGCGCAACGAGATGAGCGATGGACGCCGCATCCGGAGGTTATGGGTTCGAGTCCCGTGGGGGACAGCCTTATAAAGGTGGCTCTGCATTCGGCGAAAGCCCCTTCTGGGGCTTGGCCCCGTACAACTGCTTGCAGTTCTTGTTATTATTATTATTCTTCCTCCCCTATGGGAGTCAATGGCAGCCCTATGAACCGTAATTAGGAAAATGATGAAATTTGGCACACTTGTAGAGATAGTCATCAATAGTAAATGGACCAAATTTGGAGTCTCTAAGACCAACTCCATAGCGCCACCAGCAGTCCAAAAATTCAACATTTAAACTGTTATAACTTTTGAACCCTTTGAGGTAGAAAAATGCCACTTAGTACACCTGATTCCTCTCATCATGCTGATCAAATTTAATATCTTACATTAAGACTCCGCCCATTACAGTAATGGCCATTTTAAAAAGTACAGTATTCAGTTTTTTCGCTACTCCTCCTTCAAAATTTGTCTAATTTTGTCCAAACTTGGCAGAGAGAATATTTGGAGTGAGACGCACAGAAATGACTGAACAGAATTTTTTGGACCCTTGGAAAAAAAAAAAGTTATGATGTCTCGAAGTTAACGAGGTTGACCCAAAATTGGTTCTGAGGCTGTATCTCGGCCAAACTTTGACCAATCGAAACGAAAATTGGTATGCTTCATCAGACCCATGATTTGAGGGTACGTGCCAAAGTTGGGAACAGCGCCACCTAGGGGTCGTGAGATATGAAAAAAGGCTATTTTTGCCCATAACTTCCGAACGCTTTGTCGGAAAATCATATTATTGGTATCTATGGATTCCTCGTGACATGCCGAATCCGAGGATACCAAATATGTCAGGATCGGATGAACCACGTGACCGCCATTTTGAATTTTGTCATAAAATGTGATATCTTTGATAATATTTGACATATCTGCACACAATTTGGTATGCATGACCGTCATCATGTCCCGAATGTACATGAGAAGTTTCAGAATAGCGCCACCTAGTGTTCCAGAGATATACGATTTTTTGCTAAAACGTTTATAACTTTTGAAAACATTATCTATGTTCTATATAATTTATGTCATTTTGTTCTCTGGGTTTTGCAGATTTCGACGATGTCTCATTTGTCATTTTCCAAACATGTGACTGTGCGCCATATTGAATCAAGTGAAAAACAGTTTTTTCGCTACTCCTCCTTCAAATTTTGTCCAATTTTGTTCAAAATTGGCTCACATTAAATATGGAGTGAGCCGCACAGAAATGACTGAACAGATTTTTGATATTCGCTACCGTTCCGGAGAAATCCACCTCTGAAGTTGAACTTGCCTGTGTTTGTGTCTTTATGCTAATTAGCTTAGCATTCTAAATGGTTATTTGCAAAAATGTTCTTCCGTTCCAGACATTAATTACATCTAAGAATGATTTCAACCAATTTTTCACAAAAAAATATATAATGTTGTTCATTAAATCCAAAAATCTTAATTTTGAGTTAATTTCTAATTTTAACTATGGACCTATGGCATGTCAATTGACACATGTCTTCCCTGTGGCGCAATGAGATGAGTGTCAGACACCGGATTGTGAGGTTATGGGTTCGAGTCCCATGGGGGACAGCTTTATAAAATTGTGTGTAATGTTCTCATTTAGTGGCAAAAGCTGCAGTTCTGCCTTCGAAATCTCAAGCCTTTATAAAATTAAACAAACCAAAGTATGAGTGGTCTGCTGTTTAAAGCAACAGGCTAAAGCTTTGAAGATTGATTGGTCAAATTCAATGTGTAGCAAGTTAAGTTAAGGTATGTTGTTTAAGCATGTGAATTGGGCAATGTTCAAAAGTTTCCTAATAATATCAAAAGTCCTAAAAAGCCAAAAAGAGCCATAATGGGCTTGGCCCCGCAATTGCTGCTAGCAGCTATATTTATTATTATTCTTTTTCTTCCCACTGGGTTCCTATGGCAGCCCTATGAACCGTAAGTAGGAAAATGATGAAATTTGGCACACTTGTAGTGATGCTTATGAAAAGTAATTGCTCCAAATTTGGAGTCTCTACAACCAACTCTATAGCGCCACCACCAGTCCAAATATTCAACATTTAAACTGTTATAACTTTTGAACCCTTTGATACAGAGAAATGAAACTTAGTACACCTGATTTCTCTCCTCATGTTGATCACATTCATTATCTTACATTAAGGCTCCTCCCATTACAGTAACGGCCATTTTGAAAAGTACAGTATTCAGTTTTTTTGCTACTCCTTCTTCAAAGTTTGTCCGATTTTGTTCAAATTTGAGAAAAATAATCTTTGGACTGAGCTGCACAGACATGACTTAACAGATTTTTTTTATTCTTCTTTGTTCAAAAGTTATGATGTCATGAACTCAATGAGGTTGCCCCAAATTTGGTTCTGAGGCTGTATCTCGGCCAAACTTTGATCAATCAAAACGAAAATTGGTACACTTCATCACACCCATGATCTGAGGGTACATGCCAAAGTTGGGAACAGCGCCACCTAGGGGTCATAAGATATGAAAAAAGGCTATTTTTGCCTATAACTTCTGAACGCTTTATCAGAAAATCATATAATTGATATCTATGGATTCCGCGTGACATGCCTAATCCGGTGATACCGGATATGTTAGGATCGAATGAACCACGTGACCGCAATTTGGATTTTTGTCATAAAATGTGATATCTTTTGAAATATTTGACATATCTGCACAAAATTTGGTATGCGTGACCGTCAGCATGTCCCGAACGTACCTGAGAAGTTTCAGAACAGCGCCACCTAGCGTTCCAGAGATATAGGAATTTATGCTAAAACGTTTATAACTTTTGAACACTTTGTCCAAATTTGATATAATTTATGTCATTTTGTTCCCTGGCTTATGCAGATTCCGAAGATATATCATTTGTCATTTTCCAAACATGTTACTGTCCGCCATATTTAAACAAGTGAAAAACAGTTTTTTCGCTACTCCTCCTACAAATTTTGTCCAATTTTGTCCAAATTTGGCTCAGACGATCTTCGGACCGAGCCGCACAGCAATGACTGAACGGATTTTTGATATTCGCTACCGTTTCTGAGAAATCCGTCTCTGAAGTTGACCTTGCCTGTGTTCGTGTCTTTATGCTAGTTAGCTTAGCATTCTAAATGGTTATTTGCAAACTATCCTTCTGTTTCAGATGCTGAGTCATTCTGAGATTGAACTAAACAGAACTTTTTAAATATTAAATGCTGTGCATTTCTTTGAAAAAAAATCTTCATTTTGAGTCGACTCTCATTAGAACAATGGAACTTCAGCAGGTGTTTGAATACAAGCCTGGCCGGTGGCGCAACAAGATGAGCAACGGACACCACGCCCAGAGGTTATGGGTTCGAGTCCCGTGGGGGACAACCTTATAAAGGTGGCTCTGCATTCGGCGAAAGCCCCTTCTGGGGCTTGGCCCCGTACAACTGCTTGCAGTTCTTGTTATTAGGGGCCAAGCCCCCGAAGGGGCTGTAGCCCCTATTGGAATTGTTAGTATACTTTATTATTATTATTATTATTAGGGGCCAAGCCCCCGAAGGGGCTGTAGCCCCTATTGGAATTGTTAGTATACTTTATTATTATTAGGGGCCAAGCCCTGAAAGGGCTGTAGCCCCTATTGTATCTGTTAGTTAGGGGCCAAGCCCCCGAAGGGGCTGTAGCCCCTATTGGAATTGTTAGTATACTTTATTATTAGGGGCCAAGCCCCCGAAGGGGCTGTAGCCCCTATTGGAATTGTTAGTATACTTTATTATTATTATTATTCTTTTTCTTCCCACTGGGTTCCTATGGCAGCCCTATGAACCGTAAGTAGGAAAATGATGAAATTTGGCACACTTGTAGTGATGCTTATGAAAAGTAATTGGTCCAAGTTTGGTGTCTCTACGACCAACTCTATAGCGCCACCACCAGTCCAAAAATTCAACATTTAAACATTTATAACTTTTGATCCCTTTGATACAGAGAAATGAAACTTAGTACACCTGATTCCTCTCCTCATGCGGATCACATTCATTTCCTTACATTAAGGCTCCGCCCATTACAGTAACAGCCATTTTGAAAAGTACAGTATTCAGTTTTTTTGCTACTCCTCCTTCAAAGTTTTTCCGATTTTGTTCAAATTTGAAATAAATAATCTTTGGACTGAGCCGCATAGAAATGACTAAACAGATTTTTTTTATTCTTCTTTGTTCAAAAGTTATGATGTCATGAACTTAATGCGGTCGACCCAAATTTTGTTCTGAGGCTGTATCTCGGCCAAACTTTGATCAATCAAAACGAAAATTGGTACGCTTCATCAGACCCATGATCTGAGGGTACATGCCAAAGTTGGGAACAGCACCACCTAGGGGTCATGAGATATGAAAAAAGGCTATTTTTGCCCATAACTTCTGAACGCTTTGTCAGAAAATCATAATTTTGGTATCTATGGATTTCCCGCGTCATGCCGAATCTGTGGATACCGGATATGTTAGGATCGAATGAACCACGTGACCGCCATTTTGAATTTTGTCATAAATTGCTATATCTTTTGAAATATTTGATATATCTGCACAAAATTTGGTATGCGTGACCGTCAGCATGTCCCGAACGTACCTGAGAAGTTTCAGAACAGCGCCACCTAGTGTTCCCGAGATATAGGAATTTTTTCTAAAACGTTTATAACTTTTGAACACTTTGTCCAAATTTAATATAATTTATGTCATTTTGTTCCCTGGCTTATGCAGATTCCGACGATATATCATTTGTCATTTTCCAAACATGTTACTATCCGCCATATTGAAACAAGGGAAAAACAGTTTTTTCGCTACTCCTCCTACAAATTTTGTCCAATTTTGTCCAAATTTGGCTCAGACGATCTTCGGACCGAGCCGCACAGCAATGACTGAACGGATTTTTGATATTCGCTACCGTTTCAGAGAAATCCGTCTCTGAAGTTGACCTTGCCTGTGTTCGTGTCTTTATGCTAGTTAGCTTAGCATTCTAAATGGTTATTTGCAAAATATGCTTCTGTTTCAGATGCTGAGTCATTCTGAGATTGAACTAAACAGAACTTTTTAAATATTAAATGCTGTGCATTTCTTTGAAAAAAAATCTTCATTTTGAGTCGACTCTCATTAGAACAATGGAACTTCAGCAGGTGTTTGAATACAAGGCTGGCCGGTGGCGCAACAAGATGAGCAACGGACACCACGCCCAGAGGTTATGGGTTCGAGTCCCGTGGGGGACAACCTTATAAAGGTGGCTCTGCATTCGGCGAAAGCCCCTTCTGGGGCTTGGCCCCGTACAACTGCTTGCAGTTCTTGTTATTATTATTCTTTTTCTTCCCACTGGGTTCCTATGGCAGCCCTATGAACCGTAAGTAGGAAAATGATGAAATTTGGCACACTTGTAGTGATGCTTATGAAAAGTAATTGGTCCAAACTTGGAGTCTCTACAACCAACTCTATAGCGCCACCACCAGTCCAAAAATGCAACATTTAAACTGTTATAACTCTTAAACCCTTTGGAATAGAGAAATGAAACTGAGTACACCTGATTCCTCTCCTCACCCTCATCATATTCCATATCTTACATTAAGGCTCCGCCCCTTACAGTAACAGCCATTTTGAAAAGTACAGTATTCAGTTTTTTTGCTACTCCTCCTTCAAATTTTGTCCAATTTTGTCGAAACTTGGCAGAGAGAATCTACGGACTGAGCCGCATAGAAATGACTGAACAGAATTTTGATATTCATCTCTTTTCAAAAGTTAGGATGTCATGAACTTAACTAGGTCGACCCAAAATTGGTTCTGAGGCTGTATCTTGGCCCAACTTTGATCAATCGAACCGAAAATTGGTACGCTTCATCAGACCCATGATCTGAGGGTCCATGCCAAAGTTGGGAACAGCGCCACCTAGGGGTCATGAGATATGAAAAATGGCTATTTTTGCTCATAACTTATGAACGCTTTGTCAGAAAATCATAATTTTGGTGTCTATGGATTCCCCGTGTCATGCCGAATCTGTGGATACAAGATATGTTAGGATCGAATGAACCACGTGACCGCCATTTTGAATTTTGTCATAAATTGCTATATCTTTTGAAATATTTGATATATCTGCACAAAATTTGGTATGCGTGGCCGTCAGCATGTCCCGAACGTACCTGAGAAGTTTCAGAATAGCGCCACCTAGTGTTCCCGAGATATAGGAATTTTTGCTAAAACATTTATAACTTTTGAATGCTTTGTCCAAATTTGATATAATTTATTTCATTTTATTCCCTGGCTTATGCAGATTCCGACGATATATCATTTCTCATTTTCCAAACATGTTACTGTCCGCCATATTGAAACAAGTGAAAAACAGTTTTTTTGCTACTCCTCCTACAAATTTTGTCCAATTTTGTCCAAATTTGTCTCAGATGATCTTCGGACTGAGCCGCACAGAAATGACTGAACGGATTTTTGATATTCGCTACCGTTCCTGAGATATTTGTCACTAAAGTTGACCCTTCCTGTGTTTGTGTTTTTATGCTAGTTAGCTTAGCATGCCAATTGGTTATTTGCAAAATGTGCTTCTGTTCCAGACGTTGAGTCATTCTGAGATTGATCTAAACAGAACTTTTTAAATATTAAATGCTGTGCATTTATTTGAAAAAAATCTTCATTTTGAGTCGACTGTCATTAGAACTATGGAACTTCAGCAGGTGTTTGAACACAAGCCCGGCCGGTGGCGCAACGAGATGAGCGATGGACGCCGCACCAGGAGGTTATGGGTTCGAGTCCCGTGGGGGGCAGCCTTTTAAAGGTCGCTCTGCGTTCGGCGAAAGCCCCTTCTGGGGCTTGGCCCCGTACAACTGCTTGCAGTTCTTGTTATTATTATTATTCTTCCTCCCCTATGGGAGTCAATGGCAGCCCTATGAACCGTAATTAGGAAAATGATGAAATTTGGCACACTTGTAGAGATAGTCATCAATAGTAAATGGACCAAATTTGGAGTCTCTAAGACCAACTCCATAGCGCCACCAGCAGTCCAAAAATTCAACATTTAAACTGTTATAACTTTTGAACCCTTTGAGGTAGAAAAATGCCACTTAGTACACCTGATTCCTCTCATCATGCTGATCAAATTTAATATCTTACATTAAGACTCCGCCCATTACAGTAATGGCCATTTTAAAAAGTACAGTATTCAGTTTTTTCGCTACTCCTCCTTCAAAATTTGTCTAATTTTGTCCAAACTTGGCAGAGAGAATATTTGGAGTGAGACGCACAGAAATGACTGAACAGAATTTTTTGGACCCTTGGAAAAAAAAAAAGTTATGATGTCTCGAAGTTAACGAGGTTGACCCAAAATTGGTTCTGAGGCTGTATCTCGGCCAAACTTTGACCAATCGAAACGAAAATTGGTATGCTTCATCAGACCCATGATTTGAGGGTACGTGCCAAAGTTGGGAACAGCGCCACCTAGGGGTCGTGAGATATGAAAAAAGGCTATTTTTGCCCATAACTTCCGAACGCTTTGTCGGAAAATCATATTATTGGTATCTATGGATTCCTCGTGACATGCCGAATCCGAGGATACCAAATATGTCAGGATCGGATGAACCACGTGACCGCCATTTTGAATTTTGTCATAAAATGTGATATCTTTGATAATATTTGACATATCTGCACACAATTTGGTATGCATGACCGTCATCATGTCCCGAATGTACATGAGAAGTTTCAGAATAGCGCCACCTAGTGTTCCAGAGATATACGATTTTTTGCTAAAACGTTTATAACTTTTGAAAACATTATCTATGTTCTATATAATTTATGTCATTTTGTTCTCTGGGTTTTGCAGATTTCGACGATGTCTCATTTGTCATTTTCCAAACATGTGACTGTGCGCCATATTGAATCAAGTGAAAAACAGTTTTTTCGCTACTCCTCCTTCAAATTTTGTCCAATTTTGTTCAAAATTGGCTCACATTAAATATGGAGTGAGCCGCACAGAAATGACTGAACAGATTTTTGATATTCGCTACCGTTCCGGAGAAATCCACCTCTGAAGTTGAACTTGCCTGTGTTTGTGTCTTTATGCTAATTAGCTTAGCATTCTAAATGGTTATTTGCAAAAATGTTCTTCCGTTCCAGACATTAATTACATCTAAGAATGATTTCAACCAATTTTTCACAAAAAAATATATAATGTTGTTCATTAAATCCAAAAATCTTAATTTTGAGTTAATTTCTAATTTTAACTATGGACCTATGGCATGTCAATTGACACATGTCTTCCCTGTGGCGCAATGAGATGAGTGTCAGACACCGGATTGTGAGGTTATGGGTTCGAGTCCCATGGGGGACAGCTTTATAAAATTGTGTGTAATGTTCTCATTTAGTGGCAAAAGCTGCAGTTCTGCCTTCGAAATCTCAAGCCTTTATAAAATTAAACAAACCAAAGTATGAGTGGTCTGCTGTTTAAAGCAACAGGCTAAAGCTTTGAAGATTGATTGGTCAAATTCAATGTGTAGCAAGTTAAGTTAAGGTATGTTGTTTAAGCATGTGAATTGGGCAATGTTCAAAAGTTTCCTAATAATATCAAAAGTCCTAAAAAGCCAAAAAGAGCCATAATGGGCTTGGCCCCGCAATTGCTGCTAGCAGCTATATTTATTATTATTCTTTTTCTTCCCACTGGGTTCCTATGGCAGCCCTATGAACCGTAAGTAGGAAAATGATGAAATTTGGCACACTTGTAGTGATGCTTATGAAAAGTAATTGCTCCAAATTTGGAGTCTCTACAACCAACTCTATAGCGCCACCACCAGTCCAAATATTCAACATTTAAACTGTTATAACTTTTGAACCCTTTGATACAGAGAAATGAAACTTAGTACACCTGATTTCTCTCCTCATGTTGATCACATTCATTATCTTACATTAAGGCTCCTCCCATTACAGTAACGGCCATTTTGAAAAGTACAGTATTCAGTTTTTTTGCTACTCCTTCTTCAAAGTTTGTCCGATTTTGTTCAAATTTGAGAAAAATAATCTTTGGACTGAGCTGCACAGACATGACTTAACAGATTTTTTTTATTCTTCTTTGTTCAAAAGTTATGATGTCATGAACTCAATGAGGTTGCCCCAAATTTGGTTCTGAGGCTGTATCTCGGCCAAACTTTGATCAATCAAAACGAAAATTGGTACACTTCATCACACCCATGATCTGAGGGTACATGCCAAAGTTGGGAACAGCGCCACCTAGGGGTCATAAGATATGAAAAAAGGCTATTTTTGCCTATAACTTCTGAACGCTTTATCAGAAAATCATATAATTGATATCTATGGATTCCGCGTGACATGCCTAATCCGGTGATACCGGATATGTTAGGATCGAATGAACCACGTGACCGCAATTTGGATTTTTGTCATAAAATGTGATATCTTTTGAAATATTTGACATATCTGCACAAAATTTGGTATGCGTGACCGTCAGCATGTCCCGAACGTACCTGAGAAGTTTCAGAACAGCGCCACCTAGCGTTCCAGAGATATAGGAATTTATGCTAAAACGTTTATAACTTTTGAACACTTTGTCCAAATTTGATATAATTTATGTCATTTTGTTCCCTGGCTTATGCAGATTCCGAAGATATATCATTTGTCATTTTCCAAACATGTTACTGTCCGCCATATTTAAACAAGTGAAAAACAGTTTTTTCGCTACTCCTCCTACAAATTTTGTCCAATTTTGTCCAAATTTGGCTCAGACGATCTTCGGACCGAGCCGCACAGCAATGACTGAACGGATTTTTGATATTCGCTACCGTTTCTGAGAAATCCGTCTCTGAAGTTGACCTTGCCTGTGTTCGTGTCTTTATGCTAGTTAGCTTAGCATTCTAAATGGTTATTTGCAAACTATCCTTCTGTTTCAGATGCTGAGTCATTCTGAGATTGAACTAAACAGAACTTTTTAAATATTAAATGCTGTGCATTTCTTTGAAAAAAAATCTTCATTTTGAGTCGACTCTCATTAGAACAATGGAACTTCAGCAGGTGTTTGAATACAAGCCTGGCCGGTGGCGCAACAAGATGAGCAACGGACACCACGCCCAGAGGTTATGGGTTCGAGTCCCGTGGGGGACAACCTTATAAAGGTGGCTCTGCATTCGGCGAAAGCCCCTTCTGGGGCTTGGCCCCGTACAACTGCTTGCAGTTCTTGTTTCCTATATTATTATTATTATTGTTATTATTATTATTCTTCCTCCCCTATGGGAGTCAATGGCAGCCCTATGAACCGTAAGTAGGAAAATGATGAAATTTGGCACACTTGTAGAGATAGTCATCAATAGTAAATGGACCACATTTGGAGTCTCTAAGACCAACTCCATAGCGCCACCACCAGTCCAAAAATTCAACATTGAAACTGTTATAACTTTTGAACCCTTTGAGGTAGAAAAATGGCACTTAGTACACCTGATTCCTCTCATCATGCTGATCAAATTTAATATCGTACATTAAGACTCCGCCCATTACAGTAATGGCCATTTTAAAAAGTACAGTATTCAGTTTTTTCGCTACTCCTCCTTCAAAATTTGTCTAATTTTGTCCAAACTTGGCAGAGAGAATATTTGGACTGAGCCGCACAGAAATGACTGAACAGAATTTTTTGGACCCTGGGAAAAAAAAAAAGTTATGATGTCTCGAAGTTAACGAGGTTGACCCAAAATTGGTTCTGAGGCTGTATCTCGGCCAAACTTTGACCAATCGAAACGAAAATTGGTATGCTTCATCAGACCCATGATCTGAGGATCCATGCCAAAGTTGGGAACAGCGCCACCTAGGGGTCATGAGATATGAAAAAAGGCTATTTTTGCCCATAACATCCGAACGGTTTGTCAGAAAATCATAATTTTGGTGTCTATGGATTCCTCGTGTCATGCTGAATCTGGTGATATCAGATATGTTAGGATCGGATGAACCACGTGACCGCCATTTTGAATTTTGTCATAAAATGTGATATCTTTTATAATATTTGACATATCTGCACACAATTTGGTATGCATGACCGTCATCATGTCCCGAATGTACATGAGAAGTTTCAGAATAGCGCCACCTAGTGTTCCAGAGATATACGATTTTTTGCTAAAACGTTTATAACTTGAAAACATTATCTATATTCTATATAATTTATGTCATTTTGTTCTCTGGGTTTTGCAGATTTCGACGATGTCTCATTTGTCATTTTCCAAACATGTGACTGTGTGCCATATTGAATCAAGTGAAAAACAGTTTTTTCGCTACTCCTCCTTCAAATTTTGTCCAATTTTGTTCAAAATTGGCTCACATTAAATATGGAGTGAGCCGCACAGAAATGACTGAACAGATTTTTGATATTCGCTACCGTTCCGGAGAAATCCACCTCTGAAGTTGAACTTGCCTGTGTTTGTGTCTTTATGCTAATTAGCTTAGCATTCTAAATGGTTATTTGCAAAAATGTTCTTCCGTTCCAGACATTAATTACTTCTAAGAATGATTTCAAGCAATTTTTCACAAAAAAATATATAATGTTGTTCATTAAATCCAAAAATCTTAATTTTGAGTTAATTTCTAATTTTAACTATGGACCTATGGCATGTCAACGAGCGCATGTCTTCCCTGTGGCGCAATGAGATGAGTGTCAGACACCGGATTGTGAGGTTATGGGTTCGAGTCCCATGGGGGACAGCTTTATAAAATTGTGTGGAATGTTGTCATTTAGTGGCAAAAGCTGCAGTTCTGCCTTCGAAATCTCAAGCCTTTATAAAATTAAACAAACCAAGGTATGAGTGGTCTGCTGTTTAAAGCAACAGGCTAAAGCTTTGAAGATTGACTGGTCAAATTCAATGTGTAGTAAGTTAAGTTGAAGTAATGCTGTTTAAACCAATTTTTTTAAATATATAATGTTCATTAAATCAAAAATTCTTCATTTTGAGTTCATTTCTAATTTGAACTATTGACCTATGGCATGTAAAGGACCACGTGTCTTCCCTGTGGCGCAATGAGATGAGTGTCAGACACCGGATTGTGAGGTTATGGGTTCGAGTCCCATGGGGGACAGCTTTATAAAGTTGTGTGTAATGTTGTCATTTAGTGGCAAAAGCTGCAGTTCTGCCTTCGAAATCTCAAGCCTTTATAAAATTAAACAAACCAAGGTATGAGTGGTCTGCTGTTTAAAGCAACAGGCTAAAGCTTTGAAGATTGATTGGTCAAATTCAATGTGTAGTAAGTAAAGTTAAGTTATGTTGTTTAAGCATGTGAATTAGGCAATGTAAAAAAGTTTCCTAATAATATCCAAAGTCCAAAAAAAGCCAAGAAGAGCCATAATGGGCTTGGCCCCGCAATTGCTGCTAGCAGCTATATTTAGGGGCCAAGCCCTGAAAGGGCTGTAGCCCCTATTGTATCTGTTAGTTTCCTATATTATTATTGTTATTATTATTATTCTTCCTCCCCTATGGGAGTCAATGGCAGCCCTATGAACCGTAAGTAGGAAAATGATGAAATTTGGCACACTTGTAGAGATAGTCATCAATAGTAAATGGACCAAATTTGGAGTCTCTAAGACCAACTCCATAGCGCCACCACCAGTCCAAAAATTCAACATTGAAACTGTTATAACTTTTGAACCCTTTGAGGTAGAAAAATGCCACTTAGTACACCTGATTCCTCTCATCATGCTGATCAAATTTAATATCTTACATTAAGACTCCGCCCATTACAGTAATGGCCATTTTAAAAAGTACAGTATTCAGTTTTTTCGCTACTCCTCCTTCAAAATTTGTCTAATTTTGTCCAAACTTGGCAGAGAGAATATTTGGACTGAGCCGCACAGAAATGACTGAACAGAATTTTTTGGACCCTTGGAAAAAAAAAAAGTTATGATGTCTCGAAGTTAACGAGGTTGACCCAAAATTGGTTCTGAGGCTGTATCTCGGCCAAACTTTGACCAATCGAAACGAAAATTGGTATGCTTTATGAGACCCATGATCTGAGGATCCATGCCAAAGTTGGAAACAGCGCCACCTAGGGGTCATGAGATATGAAAAAAGGCTATTTTTGCCCATAACATCCGAACGGTTTGTCAGAAAATCATAATATTGGTGTCTATGGATTCCTCGTGTCATGCTGAATCTGGTGATATAAGATATGTTAGGATCGGATGAACCACGTGACCGCCATTTTGAATTTTGTCATAAAATGTGATATCTTTTATAATATTTGACATATCTGCACACAATTTGGTATGCATGACCATCATCATGTCCCGAATGTACATGAGAAGTTTCAGAATAGCGCCACCTAGTGTTCCAGAGATATACGATTTTTTGCTAAAACGTTTATAACTTTTGAAAACATTATCTATATTCTATATAATTTATGTCATTTTGTTCTCTGGATTTTGCAGATTTCGACGATGTCTCATTTGTCATTTTCCAAACATGTGACTGTCCGCCATATTGAATCAAGTGAAAAACAGTTTTTTCGCTACTCCTCCTTCAAATGTTGTCCAATTTTGTTCAAAATTGGCTCACATTAAATATGGAGTTAGCCGCACAGAAATGACTGAACAGATTTTTGATATTCGCTACCGTTCCGGAGAAATCCACCTCTGAAGTTGAACTTGCCTGTGTTTGTGTCTTTATGCTAATTAGCTTAGCATTCTAAATGGTTATTTGCAAAAATGTTCTTCCGTTCTAGACATTAATTACTTCTAAGAATGATTTCAAGCAATTTTTCTCAAAAAAATATATAATGTTGTTCATTAAATCCAAAAATCTTAATTTTGAGTTAATTTCTAATTTTAACTATGGACCTATGGCATGTCAACGAACACATGTTTTCCCTGTGGCGCAATGAGATGAGTGTCAGACACTGGATTGTGAGGTTATGGGTTCGAGTCCCATGGGGGACAGCTTTATAAAATTGTGTGTAATGTTCTCATTTAGTGGCAAAAGCTGCAGTTCTGCCTTCGAAATCTCAAGCCTTTATAAAATTAAACAAACCAAAGTATGAGTGGTCTGCTGTTTAAAGCAACAGGCTAAATCTTTGAAGATTGATTGGTCAAATTCAATGTGTAGTAAGTTAAGTTAAGTTATGTTGTTTAAGCATGTGAATTGGGCAATGTACAAAAGTTTCCTAAAAATATCCAAAGTCCAAAAAAGCCAAAAAGAGCCATAATGGGCTTGGCCCCGCAATTGCTGCTAGCAGCTATATTTATTATTATTATTCTTTTTCTTCCCACTGGGTTCCTATGGCAGCCCTATGAACCGTAAGTAGGAAAATGATGAAATTTGGCACACTTGTAGTGATGCTTATGAAAAGTAATTGGTCCAAATTTGGAGTCTCTACAACCAACTCCATAGCGCCACCACCAGTCCAAAAATGCAACATTTAAACTGTTATAACTTTTGAACCCTTTGGAATAGAGATATGAAACTTAGTACACCTTATTCCTCTCCTCATGCAGATCACATTCATCATCTTACATTAAGGCTCCGCCCATTACAGTAACAGCCATTTTGAAAAGTACAGTATTCAGTTTTTTTGCTACTCCTCCTTCAAAGTTTGTTCGATTTTGTTCAAATTTGAATGAAATAATCTTTGGACTGAGCCGCACAGACATGACTAAACCAATTTTTTTTATTCTTCTTTTTTCAAAAGTTATGATGTCATAAACTCAATGAGGTTGACCCAAATTTGGTTCTGAGGCTGTGTCTCGGCCAAACTTTGATCAATCAAAACGAAAATTGGTACGCTTCATCAGACCCATGATCTGAGGGTACATGCCAAAGTTGGGAACAGCGCCACCTAGGGGTCATAAGATATGAAAAAAGGCTATTTTTTCCCATAACTTCTGACCGCTTTGTCAGAAAATCATATAATTGGTATCTATGGATTCCCCGTGACATGCCAAATCCGGTGATACCGGATATGTTAGGATCGGATGAACCACGTGACCGCAATTTTTAATTTTGTCATAAAATGTGATATCTTTTGAAATATTTGACATATCTGCACAAAATTTGGTATGCGTGACCATCAGCATGTCCCGAACGTACCTGAGAAGTTTCAGAATAGCGCCACCTAGTGTTCCAGAGATATAGGAATTTTTGCTAAAACATTTATAACTTTTCAAAACTTTGTCCAAATTTGGTGTCATTTATGTCATCTTGTTCCCTGGCTTATGCAGATTACGACGATATATCATTTGTCATTTTCCAAAGAGGTTATTGTCCGCAATATTGAAACAAGTGAAAAACAGTTTTTTTGCTACTCCTCTTTCAAATTTTGTCAAATTTTGTCCAAACTTGGCTGAGATGATCATTGGACAGAGCCGCACAGAAATGACCGAACGGATTTTTGATATTTGCTATCGTTCCTGAGATATTTGTCACTGAAGTTGACCCTTCCTGGGTTTGTGTTTTTATGCTAGTTAGCTTAGCATGCCAATTGGTTATTTGCAAAATGTGCTTCTGTTCCAGACATTGAGTCATTCTGAGATTGATCTAAACAGAACTTTTTAAATATTAAATGCTGTGCATTTATTTGAAAAAAAATTTCATTTTGAGTCGACTCTCATTAGAATTATGGAACTTCAGCAGGTGTTTGAACACAAGCCCGGCCGGTGGCGCAACGAGATGAGCGATGGACGCCGCACCCGGAGGTTATGGGTTCGAGTCCCGTGCGGGACAGCCTTATAAAGGTGGCTCTGCATTCGGCGAAAGCCCCTTCTGGGGCTTGGCCCCGTACAACTGCTTGCAGTTCTTGTTATTATTATTATTATTCTTTTTCTTCCCACTGGGTTCCTATGGCAGCCCTATGAACCGTAAGTAGGAAAATGATGAAATTTGGCACACTTGTAGTGATGCTTATGAAAAGTAATTGGTCCAAATTTAGAGTCTCTACAACCAACTCTATAGCGCCACCACCAGTCCAAATATTCAACATTTAAACTGTTATAACTTTTGAACCCTTTGGAATAGAGAAATGAAACTTAGTACACCTGATTTCTCTCCTCATGTTGATCACATTCATTATCTTACATTAAGGCTCCTCCCATTACAGTAACGGCCATTTTGAAAAGTACAGTATTCAGTTTTTTTGCTACTCCTTCTTCAAAGTTTGTCCGATTTTGTTCAAATTTGAGAAAAATAATCTTTGGACTGAGCTGCACAGACATGACTTAACAGATTTTTTTTATTCTTCTTTGTTCAAAAGTTATGATGTCATGAACTCAATGAGGTTGCCCCAAATTTGGTTCTGAGGCTGTATCTCGGCCAAACTTTGATCAATCGAAACGAAAATTAGTACACTTCATCACACCCATGATCTGAGGGTACATGCCAAAGTTGGGAACAGCGCCACCTAGGGGTCATGAGATATGAAAAAAGGCTATTTTTGCCCATAACTTCTGAACGCTTTGTCAGAAAATCATATAATTTGTATCTATGGATTCTGCGTGACATGACAAATCTGGTGATACCAGATATGTTAGGATCAGATGAACCACGTGACCGCCATTTTGAATTTTGTCATAAAATTTGATATCTTTTGAAATATTTTACATATCTGCACAAAATTTGGTATTCGTGACCGTCAGCCTGTCCCAGACGTACCTGAGAATTTTCAGATTAGCGCCACCTAGTGTTCCAGAGATATAGGAATTTTTGCTAAAACATTTATAACTTTTGAACATTTTGTCCAAATTTGGTGTAATTTATGTCATCTTGTTCCCTGGTTTATGCAGATTACGACGATATATCATTTGTCATTTTCCAAAAATGTTATTGTCCGCAATATTGAAACAAGTGAAAAACAGTTTTTTTGCTACTCCTCTTTCAAATTTTGTTAAATTTTGTCCAAAATTGGCTGAGATGATCGTTGGACTGAGCCGCACAGAAATGACTGAACGGATTTTTGATATTTGCTACCGTTCCTGAGATATTTGTCACTGAAGTTGACCCTTCCTGTGTTTGTGTTTTTATGCTAGTTAGCTTAGCATGCCAATTGGTTATTTGCAAAATGTGCTTCTGTTCCAGACGTTGAGTCATTCTGAGATTGATCTAAACAGAACTTTTTAAATATTAAATGCTGTGCATTTATTTGAAAAAAATCTTCATTTTGAGTCGACTCTCATTAGAACTATGGAACTTCAGCAGGTGTTTTAACACAAGCCCGGCCGGTGGCGCAACGAGATGAGCGATGGACGCCGCACCCCGAGGTTATGGGTTCGAGTCCCGTGGGGGACAGCCTTATAAAGGTGGCTCTGCATTCGGCGAAAGCCCCTTCTGGGGCTTGGCCCCGTACAACTGCTTGCAGTTCTTGTTATTATTATTATTTTTCCCGAATGGGAGTCAATGGCAGCCCTATGAACCGTATATAGGAAAATGATGAAATTTGGCACACTTGTAGATATCTTCATCAATAATGCATATACCAAATTTGGAGTCTCTAAGACCTACTCCATAGCGCCACCACCAGTCCAAAAATTCAACATTTAAACTGTTATAACTCTTGAACCCTTTGGAATAGAGAAATGAAACTTAGTACATCAGATTCCTCTCCTCACCCTCATCATATTCCATATCTTACATTAAGGCTCCGCCCCTTACAGTAACATCCATTTTGAAAAGTACAGTATTCTGTTTTTTTGCTACTCCTCCTTCAAATTTTGTCCAATTTTGTCGAAACTTGGCAGAGCGAATCCTTGGACTAAGCCGCACAGAAATGACTGAACAGAATTTTGATATTCATCTCTGTTCAAAAGTTATAATGTCATGAACTTAACAAGCTCGACCCAAAATTGGTTCTGAGGCTGTATCTCGGCCAAACTTTGATCAATCGAAACGAAAATTGGTACGCTTCATCAGACCCATTATCTGAGGGTCCATGCCAAAGTTGGGAACAGCGCCACCTAGGGGTCATGAGATATGAAAAATGGCTATTTTTGCCCATAACTTCTGAAAGCTTTGTCAGAAAATCATAATTTTGGTGTCTATGGATTCCCCGTGTCATGCCAAATCTGTGGATACCGGATATGTTAGGATCGAATGAACCACGTGACCGCCATTTTGAATTTTGTCATAAATTGCTATATCTTTTGAAATATTTGACATATCTGCACAAAATTTGGTATGCGTGACCGTCAGCATGTCTCAAACGTACCTGAGAAGTTTCAGAATAGCGCCACCTAGTGTTCCAGAGATATAGGAATTTTTGCTAAAACGTTTATAACTTTTGAACACTTTGTCCAAATTTGGTGTAATTTATGTCATTTTGTTCCCTGGCTTATGCAGATTACGACGATATATCATTTGTCATTTTCCAAAAAGGTTATTGTCCGCAATATTGAAACAAGTGAAAAACAGTTTTTTCGCTACTCCTCTTTCAAATTTTGTCAAATTTTGTCCAAAATTGGCTGAGATGATCGTTGGACTGAGCCGCACAGAAATGACTGAACGGATTTTTGATATTCGATACCGTTCCTGAGATATTTGTCACTGAAGTTGACCCTTCCTGTGTTTGTGTTTTTATGCTAGTTAGCTTAGCATGCCAATTGGTTATTTGCAAAATGTGCTTCTGTTCCATACGTTGAGTCATTCTCAGATTGATCTAAACAGAACTTTTTAAATATTAAATGCTGTGCATTTATTTGAAAAAAATCTTCATTTTGAGTCGACTCTCATTAGAACTATGGAACTTCAGCAGGTGTTTGAACACAAGCCCGGCCGGTGGCGCAACGAGATGAGCGATGGACCCAGCGCCCGGAGGTTATGGGTTCGAGTCCCGTGGGGGGCGGCCTTTTAAAGGTCGCTCTGCGTTAGGCGAAAGCCCCTTCTGGGGCTTGGCCCCGTACAACTGCTTGCAGTTCTTGTTATTAGGGGCCAAGCCCCCGAAGGGGCTGTAGCCCCTCTTGTAATTGTTAGTATACTTTATTATTAGGGGCCAAGCCCGAAGGGCTGTAGCCCCTATTGTAATTGTTAGTTTTCTTATTATTATTATTATTATTATTATTATTCTTCCTCCCCACTGGGTTCCTATGGCAGCCCTATGAACCATAAGTAGGAAAATGATGAAAATTAGCACACTTGTAAAGATGCTCATTAAAAATAATTGGACCAAATTTGGAGTATCTACAACCAACTCCATAGCGCCACCACCAGTTCAAAAATACAACATTGAAACTCTTATAACTTTTGAACCCTTTGTAGTAGGAAAATGAAACTTAGTACAATAGAATCCTCTCATTATATTGATCTCAGTCTATGTCTTACATTAAGGCTCCGCCCATTACAGTAACGGCCATTTTGAAAAGTACAGTATTTCGTTTTTCCTCTACTCCTCCTTCAAAGTTTGTCCAATTTTGTTCAAATTTGAATGATATGATCTTTGGACTGATCCAAATAGAAATGACAAAACAGATTTTTTTTATTCATCTTTGTTCAAAAGTTATGATGTTATGAACTTAACAACGTCGACCCAAATTTGGTTCTGAGGCTGTATCTCGGCCAAACTTTGATCAATCGAAATGATAATTGGTATGCTTCATCAGACCCATGATCTGAGGGTCCATGTCAAAGTTGGGAACAGCGCCACCTAGGGGTCATGAGATATGAAAAAAGGCTATTTTTGCCCATAACTTCTGAACGCATTGTCAGAAAATCATAATCCTGGTGTCTTTGGATTCCCCGTGTCATGCCGAATCTGGCGATACCGGATATGTCAGGATTGGATGAACCACGTGACCGCCATTTTGAATTTTGTCATAAACTGCTATATCTTTTGAAATATTGGACATATCTGCACAAAATCTCGTATGCTTGACCGATAGCATGTCCCAAACGTACCTGAGAAGTTTCAGAATAGCGCCACCTAGTGTTCCAGAGATATAAGATTTTTTGCTAAAACATTTATAACTTTTGAAACCTTTGTCCAAATTTGATGTAATTTATGTCATTTTGTTCCCTGGTTTATGCAGATTCCGCCAATGTCTCATTTGTCATTTTCCAAACATGTGACTGTCCACCATATTAAAACTAATGGAAAACAGTTTTTTCGCTACTCCTCCTTCAAAATCTGTCCAATTCTGTCCAAAATTGGCTCAGATGATCTTCAGACCGAGCCACACAGAAATGACTGAACGGATTTTTGATATTCGCTACCGTTTCTGAGAAATCAGTCTCTGAAGTTGACCTTGTCTGTGTTTTTGTCTTTATGCTAGTTAGCTTAGCATGCTAATTGGTTAGCAGACCTCTGCAGGTTTGTAAAAGACTGCCTCCCCAGTGGCGCAACAGGATAAGCGACAGACTCCGGACCCAGAGATATAGGGTTCGAATCCCGTGGAGGGCAATTTTATAAAATGTTGTGCAATGTGTTATTTCGATTCCTTTATTATCAGAGTAAGTGTTGTACTTATCTTTCTTCCTCTTGGATTAGAAATAAGTGCGTTTTTAATAATTTTGTTCATCTGAACTTCTGTTAATTTTTAGTTCATCCTAACTATACTTCTGAACCTATCTATTACTCAAGTACATTCTATTTCTGCCATTTTTTTCCTTCTGGTTCTGCATTGCGCTACTGCCGCATCTTAGGCTTGGCCCCGCAATCGCTGCTTGCAGCTATATTTATTATTATTATTATTATTATTCTTTTTCTTCCCACTGGGTTCCTATGGCAGCCCTATGAACCGTAAGTAGGAAAATGATGAAATTTGGCACACTTGTAGTGATGCTTATGAAAAGTAATTGTTCCAAATTTGGAGTCTCTACAACCAACTCTATAGCGCCACCACCAGTCCAAATATTCAACATTTAAACTGTTATAACTTTTGAACCCTTTGATACAGAGAAATGAAACTTAGTACACCTGATTTCTCTCCTCATGTTGATCACATTCATTATCTTACATTAAGGCTCCTCCCATTACAGTAACGGCCATTTTGAAAAGTACAGTATTCCGTTTTTTTACTACTCCTTCTTCAAAGTTTGTCCGATTTTGTTCAAATTTGAGAAAAATAATCTTTGGACTGAGCTGCACAGACATGACTTAACAGATTTTTTTTATTCTTCTTTGTTCAAAAGTTATGATGTCATGAACTCAATGAGGTTGCCCCAAATTTGGTTCTGAGGCTGTATCTCGGCCAAACTTTGATCAATCGAAACGAAAATTAGTACACTTCATCACACCCATGATCTGAGGGTACATGCCAAAGTTGGGAACAGCGCCACCTAGGGGTCATGAGATATGAAAAAAGGCTATTTTTGCCCATAACTTCTGAACGCTTTGTCAGAAAATCATATAATTTGTATCTATGGATTCTGCGTGACATGACAAATCTGGTGATACCAGATATGTTAGGATCAGATGAACCACGTGACCGCCATTTTGAATTTTGTCATAAAATTTGATATCTTTTGAAATATTTTACATATCTGCACAAAATTTGGTATTCGTGACCGTCAGCCTGTCCCGGACGTACCTGAGAATTTTCAGATTAGCGCCACCTAGTGTTCCAGAGATATAGGAATTTTTGCTAAAACATTTATAACTTTTGAACATTTTGTCCAAATTTGGTGTAATTTATGTCATCTTGTTCCCTGGTTTATGCAGATTACGACGATATATCATTTGTCATTTTCCAAAAATGTTATTGTCCGCAATATTGAAACAAGTGAAAAACAGTTTTTTTGCTACTCCTCTTTCAAATTTTGTTAAATTTTGTCCAAAATTGGCTGAGATGATCGTTGGACTGAGCCGCACAGAAATGACTGAACGGATTTTTGATATTTGCTACCGTTCCTGAGATATTTGTCACTGAAGTTGACCCTTCCTGTGTTTGTGTTTTTATGCTAGTTAGCTTAGCATGCCAATTGGTTATTTGCAAAATGTGCTTCTGTTCCAGACGTTGAGTCATTCTGAGATTGATCTAAACAGAACTTTTTAAATATTAAATGCTGTGCATTTATTTGAAAAAAATCTTCATTTTGAGTCGACTCTCATTAGAACTATGGAACTTCAGCAGGTGTTTTAACACAAGCCCGGCCGGTGGCGCAACGAGATGAGCGATGGACGCCGCACCCCGAGGTTATGGGTTCGAGTCCCGTGGGGGACAGCCTTATAAAGGTGGCTCTGCATTCGGCGAAAGCCCCTTCTGGGGCTTGGCCCCGTACAACTGCTTGCAGTTCTTGTTATTATTATTATTTTTCCCGAATGGGAGTCAATGGCAGCCCTATGAACCGTATATAGGAAAATGATGAAATTTGGCACACTTGTAGATATCTTCATCAATAATGCATATACCAAATTTGGAGTCTCTAAGACCTACTCCATAGCGCCACCACCAGTCCAAAAATTCAACATTTAAACTGTTATAACTCTTGAACCCTTTGGAATAGAGAAATGAAACTTAGTACATCAGATTCCTCTCCTCACCCTCATCATATTCCATATCTTACATTAAGGCTCCGCCCCTTACAGTAACATCCATTTTGAAAAGTACAGTATTCTGTTTTTTTGCTACTCCTCCTTCAAATTTTGTCCAATTTTGTCGAAACTTGGCAGAGCGAATCCTTGGACTAAGCCGCACAGAAATGACTGAACAGAATTTTGATATTCATCTCTGTTCAAAAGTTATAATGTCATGAACTTAACAAGCTCGACCCAAAATTGGTTCTGAGGCTGTATCTCGGCCAAACTTTGATCAATCGAAACGAAAATTGGTACGCTTCATCAGACCCATTATCTGAGGGTCCATGCCAAAGTTGGGAACAGCGCCACCTAGGGGTCATGAGATATGAAAAATGGCTATTTTTGCCCATAACTTCTGAAAGCTTTGTCAGAAAATCATAATTTTGGTGTCTATGGATTCCCCGTGTCATGCCAAATCTGTGGATACCGGATATGTTAGGATCGAATGAACCACGTGACCGCCATTTTGAATTTTGTCATAAATTGCTATATCTTTTGAAATATTTGACATATCTGCACAAAATTTGGTATGCGTGACCGTCAGCATGTCTCAAACGTACCTGAGAAGTTTCAGAATAGCGCCACCTAGTGTTCCAGAGATATAGGAATTTTTGCTAAAACGTTTATAACTTTTGAACACTTTGTCCAAATTTGGTGTAATTTATGTCATTTTGTTCCCTGGCTTATGCAGATTACGACGATATATCATTTGTCATTTTCCAAAAAGGTTATTGTCCGCAATATTGAAACAAGTGAAAAACAGTTTTTTCGCTACTCCTCTTTCAAATTTTGTCAAATTTTGTCCAAAATTGGCTGAGATGATCGTTGGACTGAGCCGCACAGAAATGACTGAACGGATTTTTGATATTCGATACCGTTCCTGAGATATTTGTCACTGAAGTTGACCCTTCCTGTGTTTGTGTTTTTATGCTAGTTAGCTTAGCATGCCAATTGGTTATTTGCAAAATGTGCTTCTGTTCCATACGTTGAGTCATTCTCAGATTGATCTAAACAGAACTTTTTAAATATTAAATGCTGTGCATTTATTTGAAAAAAATCTTCATTTTGAGTCGACTCTCATTAGAACTATGGAACTTCAGCAGGTGTTTGAACACAAGCCCGGCCGGTGGCGCAACGAGATGAGCGATGGACCCAGCGCCCGGAGGTTATGGGTTCGAGTCCCGTGGGGGGCGGCCTTTTAAAGGTCGCTCTGCGTTAGGCGAAAGCCCCTTCTGGGGCTTGGCCCCGTACAACTGCTTGCAGTTCTTGTTATTAGGGGCCAAGCCCCCGAAGGGGCTGTAGCCCCTCTTGTAATTGTTAGTATACTTTATTATTAGGGGCCAAGCCCGAAGGGCTGTAGCCCCTATTGTAATTGTTAGTTTTCTTATTATTATTATTATTATTATTAT
Organism: Pseudorasbora parva; assembly: GCF_024679245.1. NCBI lineage: Eukaryota > Metazoa > Chordata > Actinopteri > Cypriniformes > Gobionidae > Pseudorasbora > Pseudorasbora parva. The sequence goes on from NC_090176.1 coordinate 1,139,919, forward strand.
TATTCTTCCTCCCCACTGGGTTCCTATGGCAGCCCTATGAACCATAAGTAGGAAAATGATGAAAATTAGCACACTTGTAAAGATGCTCATTAAAAATAATTGGACCAAATTTGGAGTATCTACAACCAACTCCATAGCGCCACCACCAGTTCAAAAATACAACATTGAAACTCTTATAACTTTTGAACCCTTTGTAGTAGGAAAATGAAACTTAGTACAATAGAATCCTCTCATTATATTGATCTCAGTCTATGTCTTACATTAAGGCTCCGCCCATTACAGTAACGGCCATTTTGAAAAGTACAGTATTTCGTTTTTCCTCTACTCCTCCTTCAAAGTTTGTCCAATTTTGTTCAAATTTGAATGATATGATCTTTGGACTGATCCAAATAGAAATGACAAAACAGATTTTTTTTATTCATCTTTGTTCAAAAGTTATGATGTTATGAACTTAACAACGTCGACCCAAATTTGGTTCTGAGGCTGTATCTCGGCCAAACTTTGATCAATCGAAATGATAATTGGTATGCTTCATCAGACCCATGATCTGAGGGTCCATGTCAAAGTTGGGAACAGCGCCACCTAGGGGTCATGAGATATGAAAAAAGGCTATTTTTGCCCATAACTTCTGAACGCATTGTCAGAAAATCATAATCCTGGTGTCTTTGGATTCCCCGTGTCATGCCGAATCTGGCGATACCGGATATGTCAGGATTGGATGAACCACGTGACCGCCATTTTGAATTTTGTCATAAACTGCTATATCTTTTGAAATATTGGACATATCTGCACAAAATCTCGTATGCTTGACCGATAGCATGTCCCAAACGTACCTGAGAAGTTTCAGAATAGCGCCACCTAGTGTTCCAGAGATATAAGATTTTTTGCTAAAACATTTATAACTTTTGAAACCTTTGTCCAAATTTGATGTAATTTATGTCATTTTGTTCCCTGGTTTATGCAGATTCCGCCAATGTCTCATTTGTCATTTTCCAAACATGTGACTGTCCACCATATTAAAACTAATGGAAAACAGTTTTTTCGCTACTCCTCCTTCAAAATCTGTCCAATTCTGTCCAAAATTGGCTCAGATGATCTTCAGACCGAGCCACACAGAAATGACTGAACGGATTTTTGATATTCGCTACCGTTTCTGAGAAATCAGTCTCTGAAGTTGACCTTGTCTGTGTTTTTGTCTTTATGCTAGTTAGCTTAGCATGCTAATTGGTTAGCAGACCTCTGCAGGTTTGTAAAAGACTGCCTCCCCAGTGGCGCAACAGGATAAGCGACAGACTCCGGACCCAGAGATATAGGGTTCGAATCCCGTGGAGGGCAATTTTATAAAATGTTGTGCAATGTGTTATTTCGATTCCTTTATTATCAGAGTAAGTGTTGTACTTATCTTTCTTCCTCTTGGATTAGAAATAAGTGCGTTTTTAATAATTTTGTTCATCTGAACTTCTGTTAATTTTTAGTTCATCCTAACTATACTTCTGAACCTATCTATTACTCAAGTACATTCTATTTCTGCCATTTTTTTCCTTCTGGTTCTGCATTGCGCTACTGCCGCATCTTAGGCTTGGCCCCGCAATCGCTGCTTGCAGCTATATTTATTATTATTATTATTATTATTCTTTTTCTTCCCACTGGGTTCCTATGGCAGCCCTATGAACCGTAAGTAGGAAAATGATGAAATTTGGCACACTTGTAGTGATGCTTATGAAAAGTAATTGTTCCAAATTTGGAGTCTCTACAACCAACTCTATAGCGCCACCACCAGTCCAAATATTCAACATTTAAACTGTTATAACTTTTGAACCCTTTGATACAGAGAAATGAAACTTAGTACACCTGATTTCTCTCCTCATGTTGATCACATTCATTATCTTACATTAAGGCTCCTCCCATTACAGTAACGGCCATTTTGAAAAGTACAGTATTCCGTTTTTTTACTACTCCTTCTTCAAAGTTTGTCCGATTTTGTTCAAATTTGAGAAAAATAATCTTTGGACTGAGCTGCACAGACATGACTTAACAGATTTTTTTTATTCTTCTTTGTTCAAAAGTTATGATGTCATGAACTCAATGAGGTTGCCCCAAATTTGGTTCTGAGGCTGTATCTCGGCCAAACTTTGATCAATCAAAACGAAAATTGGTACACTTCATCACACCCATGATCTGAGGGTACATGCCAAAGTTGGGAACAGCGCCACCTAGGGGTCATAAGATATGAAAAAAGGCTATTTTTGCCTATAACTTCTGAACGCTTTGTCAGAAAATCATAATTTTTGTGTCTATGGATTCCCCGCGTCATGCCGAATCTGTGGATACCGGATATGTTAGGATCGAATAAACCACGTGACCGCCATTTTGAATTTTGTCATAAATTGCTATATCTTTTGAAATATTTGACATATCTGCACAAAATTTGGTATGCGTGACCGTCAGCATGTCCCAAACGTACCTGAGAAGTTTCAGAATAGCGGCACCTAGTGTTCCCGAGATATAGGAATTTTTGCTAAAACATTTATAACTTTTGAACACTTTGTCCAAATTTGGTGTAATTTATGTCATCTTGTTCCCTGGCTTATGCAGATTACGACGATATATCATTTATCATTTTCCAAAAATGTTATTGTCCGCAATATTGAAACAAGTGAAAAACAGTTTTTTTGCTACTCCTCTTTCAAATTTTGTCAAATTTTGTCCAAACTTGGCTGAGATGATCATTGGACTGAGCCGCACAGAAATGACCGAACAGATTTTTGATATTTGCTATCGTTCCTGAGATATTTGTCACTGAAGTTGACCCTTCCTGGGTTTGTGTTTTTATGCTAGTTAGCTTAGCATGCCAATTGGTTATTTGCAAAATGTGCTTCTGTTCAATACGTTGAGTCATTCTGAGATTGATCTAAACAGAACTTTTTAAAAATTAAATGCTGTGCATGTATTTGAAAAAAATCTTCATTTTGAGTCGACTCTCATTAGAACTATGGAACTTCAGCAGGTGTTTGAACACAAGCCTGGCCGGTGGCTCAACGAGATGAGCGATGGACGCCGCACCCAGAGGTTATGGGTTCGAGTCCCGTGGGGGACAGCCTTATAAAGGTGGCTCTGCATTCGGCGAAAGCCCCTTCTGGGGCTTGGCCCCGTACAACTGCTTGCAGTTCTTGTTATTATTATTATTTTTCCCGAATGGGAGTCAATGGCAGCCCTATGAACCGTATATAGGAAAATGATGAAATTTGGCACACTTGTAGATATCTTCATCAATAATGCATATACCAAATTTGGAGTCTCTAAGACCAACTCCATAGCGCCACCACCAGTCCAAAAATTCAACATTTAAACTATTATAACTTTTGAACCATTTGGAATAGAGAAATAAAACTTAGTACATCTGATTCCTCTCCTCACCCTCATCATTTTCAATATCTTACATTAATGCTCCGCCCCTTACAGTAACAGCCATTTTGAAAAGTACAGTATTCAGTTTTTTTGCTACTCCTCCTTCAAATTTTGTCCAATTTTGTCGAAACTTGGCAGAGAGAATCTTTGGACTGAGCCGCATAGAAATGACTGAACAGAATTTTGATACTCATCTCTGTTCAAAAGTTATGATGTCATGAACTTAACAAGCTCGACCCAAAATTGGTTCTGAGGCTGTATCTCGGCCAAACTTTGATCAATCGAAACGAAAATTGGTACGCTTCTTCAGACCCATGATCTGAGGGTCCATGCCAAAGTTGGGAACAGCGCCACCTAGGGGTCATGAGATATGAAAAAAGGCTATTTTTGCTAATAACTTCTGAACGCTTTGTCAGAAAATCATAATTTTGGTGTCTATGGATTCCCCGCGTCATGCCGAATCTGTGGATACCGGATATGTTAGGATCGAATGAACCACGTGACCGCCATTTTGAATTTTGTCATAAATTGCTATATCTTTTGAAATATTTGATATATCTGCACAAAATTTGGTATGCCTGACCGTCAGCATGTCCCGAACGTACCTGAGAAGTTTCAGAATAGCGCCACCTAGTGTTCCCGAGATATGGGAATTTTTGCTAAAACATTTATAACTTTTGAACGCTTTGTCTAAATTTGATATAATTTATTTCATTTTGTTCCCTGGCTTATGCAGAATCCGACGATATATCATTTGTCATATTCCAAACATGTTACTGTCCGCCATATTGAAACAAGTGAAAAACAGTTTTTTCGCTACTCCTCCTACAAATTTTGTCCAATTTTGTCCAAATTTGTCTCAGATGATCTTCGGACTGAGCCGCACAGAAATGACTGAACAGATTTTTGATATTCGCTACCATTCCTGAGATATTTGTCACTGAAGTTGACCCTTCCTGTGTTTGTGTTTTTATGCTAGTTAGCTTAGCATGCCAATTGGTTATTTGCAAAATGTGCTTCTGTTCCAGACGTTGAGTCATTCTGAGATTGATCTAAACAGAACTTTTTAAACATTAAATGCTGTGCATTTATTTGAAAAAAATCTTCTTTTTGAGTCGACTCTCATTAGAACTATGGAACTTCAGCAGGTGTTTGAACACAAGCCCGGCCGGTGGCGCAGCGAGATGAGCGATGGACCCAGCGCCCGGAGGTTATGGGTTCGAGTCCCGTGGGGGGCGGCCTTTTAAAGGTCGCTCTGCGTTCGGCGAAAGCCCCTTCTGGGGCTTGGCCCCGTACAACTGCTTGCAGTTCTTGTTCTTAAATGTTTTTGACTGGGTCTGCTGGAGACATTTAATCATATGCATCCAAATGTTGTCACTCGTCGATTATTGGTGGAAAATGTCCTCACGTCACAACCCTACACAACAGCGCAGATTTGACTAGGAGCAGGTACAATTCAGATATCTTAAAATAGAGTTGTGACTAGTCGAAATTGAATTAGAGATATCTCTAATTACCTTTGCGTATGTGTGACACGTCTATTGAAGATATCTCTGACGTCATTACAGATATCTTTAATAGAGTTTTGACTAGTCAAAATGTATTTAGAGATATCTCGAATCAGATTTCTTACTAGTGCAATTATAATTACAGATATCTCTCATTGTCATTTTGACTAGTCGAATTATAATTATCACTAGTCAAAATACAATTGTTACTATCTTTAAATATAATTATAGATAGTCAGACAAAGGTTTAAATGCTAAAATGGCTTGCGATACCATCAATCCCATTCAAAAATAGACACGGACTGACGACGACGGAAGGGTAGACTGCTCCTTCTCCTTCGTCAGGGTAGTTAGGTAAAAGTCACTTTTGACTCGCCATATGCATCGTCTCAACTTTTCTGTGTGTGCGGGTTTGTTGGAGGCGTGGTTTCTGATTACTCTCACTCTGATCACGGACACCTGCTGCACTCATCACCGGGGCTATTTATATGAGGCTCTCACTCTCCCTTGCTGTCAGATTATTGCACTTCGTCTGGGTCCTGTCTGCGTGGTGTTCCTGTTTCCCGTGTTGTGTCGTGGATGTCCTTCTCGTCGCTCCGGAGTCCCATCTCCCGCCGATTCGGATAGCCCATTCAGCCCTGCGTCACACCCCAGCGTGCTCATCCACCTGCCCGCTCTGCTGATGCCTGATCTTCAGTCTGCCTATCCTATTGTGTTCCTGAGTATTCGTCTCGCGTCTTTCAGGGAACTGTGTTCTTCCTGAATTTGATAATAATAAATAGTTTAATTCTCGCACCTGGATTCTCTGTGTCTTTTCCACCAGCGAACGTAACAGCTGTTTTCATCTCTGCGTTTAACTTACACATCTCGCGGAGATAGGCCTAATAATACATTTTCACGGACCTGTAATTAATTAGATATTTATTATATAAATGTTATATAGCAGACGTTAATATAATTAGGAGGGTTAAACTAGTCGGTCTTGTTTACATACGGTGACTAGCCTATGCTGGAGCTGCAACTCCGAGAGAGAATGCGACAGAGCATAAACAACACAGAGAGAGAAATAAGTTTAGCGCTTTCCAACATGCTCTCATTCATGGTGGCCTAATAATTCATTTTGACGGAGCTGTAATTAATGAGATGTTTATTATATAAATGTTATATAGCAGACATTAATATAATTTAAGGAGTTTTAAACGAGTCGGTCTTGTTTAGCCTACATAGCCTACGGAAACGTTAGCATGCTGGAGCAAAAACTCGGTGAGTGAACGGCTGAATGCAACTGAGCATAAACACACAGAAAGAAAGAAATGCGGTGCTTTTACTTCCAACATGCTCTCATTCATGGCTGTTTTGTTTCATTCATGTGAAGTTACGTCTTTATTGTGACATAACGGATTACCTGACGACTCTGTCAGTGAGTCGTCTCTACAGTGCAAGTTTAAACTATATCATCTCATAACATCTTATTTGTGCATATTTCAATTCTGCATTAATGTTATGTCAAACAAAGTTTATTAATTAACGGATGCAGGTTATTTTACCTATAAACACCGTTGTTGACTCATCTCCCCTCAGACAGTCCGTTAATGACGCGCTTGTATGCCATTCTCAAAACGTCCACAAGATGGTGCCATTTATCGGGAAATCCGATATTACAAAACCGATACCCGATTATGGGAAAATGCTTAAATATTGGGAAAAATATCGGGAATCCGATATATCGGTCGATCACTAATATAAAGTTTACTTTTACAAATTGCCTCCATACACATTGTGAATATATTTTGTTTGATAACATGTAACCGTGATTTTAATAAAAAAAGTATTATACTTTAAACATATATTATTATAGATTGTCTTTTAAAATAAAAAACATATCTATAATTTAATAGAAAAGTATTATGGTGTATGTTAAACTTAAATTGTGCACACTGATATTTAAACTATTTTGAACTGTAGCCAAAGTTTGGACAAATATATATCATCCTGGTCAAGGAAGACATCAAGTAATGCTTATTCTTTTTAGCTACGTAATCTGACACTTATGTAAATATGCCTTATGTTCATTTCCATCAAATGTAATATTTGGCAAATCCGTTAGCGAAGTTGTGGAGATGCTTTGATCCATTTTCTTTTGCCCAGGTTTTCTTTTCTGTTGTGTTGAGGTTTTACAGGAACTCTGGATCCGCAACGATTACGTATTTCCGGTCTATAGGGAGCCGTTCCTTTAATACACACCACACTGATATACAGGAAGCAGTAATGCCAGTACATGAGCGCACATGGCTATTAACTAATTCAAAACCCACAACCGTAAACCTTAATGACATATTACTTAACTCTAGTGCTCTAGTTAACAGTCCTGTGCCTCAACAAGTAAAGTCATGACATAATGATATCCTTATAAATCATAAACTAATGATTCATTAAAGCAGAAAACTTGAAGCTGAAGTACATACCTTTGACCCTTGTTGTAATTAACATATTAATATACATTATTAGTTAACATAGTGTATTAATTCCCTAATAACATTATGACACATTTAACTAATAACAATTCATATAATAATTAATCTATTAATCATGTAGGCTCTTCATTATTTGCTGATGCAGTGATCAGTAATTAATGGTTTAGTTCTTCATGAGTTATACATTAACTCATGATTATCTGTGCATTAGTTTAAGGTAGGGTAGGTGGGAATTGGTTAAAAATTAGTTTTCCAAATTTGTTTAAACGTGCTTTATATATCAATACATAATTAAAATGTAAGTACTCTAAAAAAGAAAGTATAAAAATTGAGTGACTGTAGACCTCTCACGACTGTTTTAAAGACAGCTCATTATTTCCATTCACTCCACCTTCTCCCTTCTGGGCTCCTTCTGGGCTCTTTCCAAAGCCACGCCCCCAAAACACATGAACGCGCCTCACCGACCAATCAGCTAGAAGACACATTATTGACCTGAGACGAGCAGTGTGCATGTAGCGACATCATGACAGAATCACATGAAATAAAACATTTAACTTTATCAGTATGAATATAAACAGATAAGATGTCTTTAGTCCTCACTATCCAGCTAGAATACCGCTACTGGTAAAGTTTAAAATATATCTTTGTTTGATTTGGTAACGAGCTAGTTATATTTATAAGGCAAAGAAAACGGGTAGCCTCATGTTTTTTCAATAACATTAGTTATACTGTGATGAAGATGAATCTCGGGTAAGATTCATAACATATACAGTGTTTTGCATGTAAGAGTCTCCATGATGAAAGCATTGATGATTAGCAGTAGCTAAAGCTAACTTAGTTCTAAAAAAAGTTCCTGTATGCGGTTTACGAGCTTTTACACATGCATTTTGTTATCTAAAGTTAAATTTTGCGAAATTTAACTCAACAGCGATCAACTTGAGCTAAGCATATTGAGTATTTATCATCTCTACTAATGGCTAAGTGTATAATATTGTAACTTTATGCTAAGTAATGTTATAGCTATATTAGGCAGCTTCATGTGCTCTTGATACATGCTTCATGAAAACATAAACCGAAAAAATGTATAATCAAAATGAAAGATGACCTGTCCAGCAGAAATACAGCCAGCAATGAGTCGTTTTTCAGGTCCCTCAGTTCTCACCATCGTGTGAAAGCCACGCAGATATTTACTCGCGTTTGATTTCTTTGTTTATCCGAATGCTTTCTGTCCATTGCCTTTTCTCGTACTGTCTTCCTTTTTTTTGCATTGTTTGCCTTCGCTGACTGTAAAACCCTGCACTGTGAGTTTTGAATGCTCTTTCTCTGCCATTATTTTGCCTAGGATTCTTGCCTCTTGAACTGCTCAAATCAAACGAGCACGCGCATGTGGGTGGATCCTGTAGCGAAAGTGGTGGTCGCCATGGTAGCGAGAGAGAGTGACAGTTGCCCCAGCCAATCATTTGTTTCGTCTCGAACGAAAATAATGGGCGGTGTTTATTGCAGATTAAAAGTCTAGAGTCACTCGATTTTTATACTCTCCTTTTCAGAGTACTTACATTTTAATTATGTATTGACATATAAAGAAAGTTTAAACAAATTTGTACAAAAGTGTTTTAGATCAGTCCTAGCCTAGAAATCTAGACGCACCCTAGCGGCAGCAAATTTAATCTGCCCACGAGTGTCGTCTAGGAACTCTCAACAACCTTCTGAGCTGTATTCCCCTAACTCTTGCCGGACCAATCACATCATGTATAGAGTCGGTGGGCGGGGCCATAATGACGACGGCCGAGTTGCGTTTGCGTGCTTCTAGTAAACACAGAAACTGGCGAACGGCGGTCTTTCGACTCAGCTTTGACCGTGACTCTGGAAGACTCGGAGTTAAGCTTTTCTCTGAGAAAAGAACAAAGAACGGCACTGAAGTCATTCTGAAGAAGGGAAGATGTGTTCGGAGTTTAGCCGACCAGATACGGCGAATGTTTAATCTGTCAGCGAGCTCTGCTTCACCTTCGTTGCTCTGGTTGGTGAAGCGCTATCCTATCGCGTGCAGAGGGAGTTTGAGAGACAGCCGTTTATCCGCCCCTCGGATTGAGCCGTCAATGGGGAGTTCCCAGACCAAACATCTTGATGTGGCTCTGGCTTGTCAGGCTAACCTATCCTACCTTTAAGCATGAATTAATGCAAATTAGTGCACCTGTATTGTAAAGCGTTACCCAATTGTTTTGTATCATCTTTGCTGGATCTTTTATGGAAATCAATAGTTCAATTTTATTTGTATAGCATATTTCCAACAGCCCCCAGACTGACCAAAATGCTTTACAGAAGAGCCGGAATATCACATAAATAGAAATAAACCAGAAAAGAATAAAAACCACCTATTTAAAAGTTTAACATATCAGGGTAATCAGTAAACTAAGGACAATAAAAAAAGTTTTTAGCAGGGACTTAAAAATGGACAAGGAAGGGGCCAACCTGATCTCTAAAGGCAGGGTATTCCAGAGTCGTGGCCCTCCCACCGCAAATGCATGCTCACCTCTACGCTTTAGTCTAGCGCGTGGACGGATCACAAGAACGGAGGCTTCTGGAAGGAGTATAGGAGTGAAGAAGTTCAGATAGATAGACAGGTGCTTTGTTATTAAGGGATTTATAGACGAAGAGGAGAATTTTAAAATCTATTCTCTGACAAATCCAAGCAGTGAAGAGATCTAAGAATAGGAGTGACATGTTCATATTTACGACACTTTAAGTTCAATCCTCAAATAAAGATTCAAATGGTTATGAATCAGCCAGAGGTGGGAGTAAAGGCTTCAACATACTCCACAAGAACAGAGAAAAAAGTTCTCGCTCCCAGGGCTACGAGAACAACATGACGTTATTTTGTTCTCGCAGCCCTGGTTTTGGGAGTTCTCACCGCTTGTTCTCGACACATCGCCTGAGCAGAACTTTTTTCTTGCGGGTGTCAGAGAACTATTGTGTGATTGGTCAGAGATTTAAAGTGGGTGTGGTTAATGCGGAGAAACGCAGATGATCGGCACCTGCTTTTCTCGTGAAGTATGGAATGTACTGGCCATAGCGAACTTTGTTCTTGTTCTTGTCACCTCGAGAAAAGAACAAATTTCTTTGTTCTTGCAGAGTATGCTCCAAGCTTAAGTCACATATGTGCAATTCCAAGTCATTTGTTGTGACAATCAAGTCAAGTCGAGTCACTGCTTTATGCAAGTCAAGTCAAGTCATACAAATGTTTTGATATTATATAATATTTTATATTTTATATATTAAAATTAGCTACACCTACAGTAGTTATGGACTACGGGAGTTTCATTTGCAAAAAAAAAATGAAAAATGCAAATCTACCCAAAAAAGGTGTCCACATACAGCTGAGTTGTTAATACAATAAAAATCTAAAAATTATAAATAAATAAATTAAAACTACATAACCTAAAATGGAAATGTAACTGAAACTAGGCCAAAATATAGGGTGAGATACATTCTCTTTGTATTATTTGATCGTCCTCCTCCTAGTCCTGTACAGTGTGAGCAGATGATGATTAATATTATAATTAATAAACTTAATGAACTCAGATTGTTTGCAGCTCACATCCTGACGAAGGCTCATTAGCCACAACACGTATAGGTGTCCAGTACTTGTCACCTGTTTTTAAAATATTAAAGCCATGATGAAATAAAGGCTTTCTTCAGTAATATTTGAGTGCTTCGGATTATTGATTTTTATCAACTCCTAACATGTCCAGACAGTGTAGCCATCATTTCAAAAGTGAGGGGGACAGAATATCAAGTGTGTTATACCGTTTTTGACCTGTCTAACGGATGCTTTAATCTTCAATTTAATTAATATATTTGCTTAATTGGCTTAACATGTTATTTATGTAAGCTCTCTGGGTCTTTTTGACCCCAAATGAAATAGCTGGAAAAATAAAATAAATAAAAAATAGACAAAATGTAGCTAATATTACTCCCTTAAATCATGTTTTACTAAAATGTTTGACATGTGTGCAGTGTTGGCAAATTACTCAGAATTAGCTCATATTTACGAAAGTTTCATGAATGAGGCTCACTATGTGTACACATGTAGCAGGTGTGCATTAAGAATGCTGTGAATCCACTTGACCATTTTTGGCCTTTCCTTCATCTTTCCGACCGCCATGCTGATTTGGGGGGTGGGCACACTTTGCTAGATGATTAAACGCATTGAAATAACAGCTCAGGATTATCAGTTAGCGTTCATGTTTCCTCCCTCATATATAAAGCTGTTTTGGTCATCAGAGTAGAGTAGAGAGTAGAGTAGCCTTTATTGTCATTGTACTGTGGCAGTACAACGAAATTTAGGGTGCTCCCACAGAGGCACCCTTGCACCACACAGACAAATAAAAACACATAATATACATAAAACACAACAACCAAATAAAGAGTTAAAAAAATCGTAAGTGTCTATAGTTCAGTATCAAGTGCAGGTAGAGGGAGGTGACTGATTGTCTGCTCTTCAGAGCAGTACGAGGTAGTTAAAAAAAGGAGGCTTATGTATGTAAGTGTCCCTGAATATTGACAGTACGTATGGCCCAGGGGAAAAAACTTTTCATCAGCCTGCTAGTGTGCGATTTGGTTGACCTATAGCGTCTCCCTGAGGGCAACAGATCAAACAGGGGGTAGGCAGGGTGTGTGGGGTCACTTGTAATGGCCTTGGTTCTCCTGAGGCAGCAGGATGTGGAGATGTTTTCCAGGCTGGGCAGAGGGCAGCCAATGATTTTCTGGGCAGTGTTAATGACCCTCTGCACTGCCCTCCTGTCCTCAGCCTTGGAACCTGCGTACCACACACTTAAGGAGTGTGTTAGTACACTCACCACAGCGGAGTGATAGAAAGCCAATAGTAGCTTCGTGTCCAGATTGTTCTTCCTGAGGACATGCAAGAAGTGTAGCCGCTGCTGAGCTTTCTTAACCACGGCCCTGATGTTGTATGTCCAGGAATGGTCAGCAGAGATGTAGGTGCCCAGAAACCTGAAATTGGTGACAATTTCCACCCGGTCTCTATTTATGCGGAGTGGGGTGTAATCCTGTCTGTGCTTTCTAAAATCCAAAATAAGTTATTTTGTTTTTAGGATATTTAGGGACAGGTTATTGTCTGAGCACCTGTGCGACAGATCCCTCACCTCTGCCCTGTATGCTGTCTCGTCCCCATCATAGATATATCCAACCAATGTGGTGTCGTCTGCATATTTTATAATGTGGTTGGTTGGGTGGTTTGGAGAACAGTTGTAGGCGTACAGCAGTGGGCTCAAAACGCAGCCTTGAGGGGAACCAGTGCAGAGTATGATTGTGGAGGAGTGGTGATGGCCTAATCTCACAGATTGTGGGCGGCTTGACAAAAAGTTTTTAATCCAGATGCAGGTGGGGAGGGGGATCTTTAACTGTATCAGTTTATTGTAAAGAATGTCCGGAATGATCGTATTAAACGCTGCGCTGTAATCAACAAAGAGCATCCTCACATAACTCTTCTTGGTTATGTCCAGGTGGCTCAGTGCTGTGTGGAGTGTGAGGGCGATGGCATCCTCCGTGGACCGGTTTGCCCTGTAGGCAAACTGGTGGGGATCGAAGGAGGGAGGGAGGCAGTCTCTGATGTGCTGGGAGACTGATCGCTCCAGACACTTCATGATTACGGACGTCAAAGCAATGGGTCTATAATCATTCATGCTTTCTATGGCAGTTTTTTTGGGAATAGGAATGATGGTAGAGGCCTTCAGACATCTGGGAACGGTGGCATGTGTCAGGGAAAGATTGAAAAGTTTGGTGAGGATCCCTGTCAACTGATTTGCACATGCTTTAATCACCGCTCCCGAGATACCGTCGGGACCAGCAGCTTTCCTGGGGTTCACTGCTCTCAGGTTCTTCCTCACCTCGTGCTCCTGAAGAGAGAGCGATTGAGTACTGGAGCCAGGGGGAGACAGTGATTGCAGGTGTGTGGTTGGAGTCTCGTACCGGGCAAAGAAGCTGTTTAACTCCTCTGCCAGGGTGCTGCTGCTAGAGGATGTAGAAGGTGGGCGGCCTTTGTAGTTAGTTAGGGCCTGGATGCCCCTCCACATCTGTTGCGGGTTTTTATCAATCAAATGTCCCTCTATTTTCCTCTTGTAGGAATCCTTGGCTTGTTAAATGCCCCTCCTCAGGTCAGCTCTCGCAGTACTGTAGAGAGCTCTGTCTCCCATCCTGAAGGCAGAGTTACGAGCTCTGATCAGGGTCTGAACTTCACTTGTCATCCAGGGTTTCCTGTTTGGGAAGATCAGGATGCATCTCTCCCCTGTGACATTTTCAATACAGCACATAAATGTAGAAAAGGACAGACTCGGTGTGTGTGTCCAGGTCCTGATCTTCAAAAATACTCCAATCCGTGCAGGCAAAGCAATCTTGCAACTGGATGAGCGCATTTTCGGGCCATGTTATGATGGTCTGTGTTGTTGATTTTATTTGCCTCCTGAGGGGTATATAGGCCGGGAAGAGGAGCAGAGAGAGGTGGTCTGATTGTCCAAGGTGGGGGAAGGGGGACGCTCTGTAGGCATGTTTAATATTGGAGTAAATATGATCTAATGTATTTTCTCCCCTAGTAGCACACTTAACGTGCTGATGGAATTTTGGGAGAACAGTCTTAAGGCGTGCTTTATTAAAGTCCCCCGCGATGATGTGGACGCCATCGGGATGAGCCCTCTGTTGTTTCGTTATCATGAGCTGAAGCTGGCCGAGTGCCATGTTAATGTTAGCATTTGGATGAATGTAAAAAACAGTCACAATGGCTACCGTTAGCTCCCGTGGTAGATAGAAGGGTTGGCACTGGACAGACATGGCCTCTAGGTCCGGTGAGCAGTAAGTGTCGATTACTCTACTGTCTAAACACCAATCCTCAAGTACATAAACACAATGTCCACCTCCTCTGATCTTACCAGAGGCTTCAGATCGGTCATGACGGTGAAAAGTGCGGCCCACTAGCTTCACTGTAGTATCAGGGATTTGCGGGTGTAACCAAGTTTCACTAACAATCAACAGACAACACTCACGAATAAGATGATTGTAAGCGATCCGTGACTGCAGCTCATCCATCTTGTTCACCAGAGATCTAGCGTTCATGAGGAGGATAGATGGTAGTGGAGGTCGGTGAGGCTGTTTCCTTAGCCGGGCTAGCAGGCCTGCCCGACATCCGCGTTTCTGCTTTCTCTCCTTACGCCGCCTTCGGCGCCTACTGGGTCCGACAACAGTCCACAGGGTGCCCGACGGTCTCGCTATCTCCAGCGGGATGTTGTGAGTCCGTGTAAAGGCACTTGATATTTCCATTTTTGCTTGGAATCCGATGTCTATCAAATTTTGACGGTTGTAGATTGACTTTCTTATGCATGATTGTGTCAGAAAAAGACAAAGCATACATAAAAAACACAAAAAGGTGCAAAGTAGCTGGGAGCCTCGAGCCGCTGCGTCAGTACACGCCGCCATCTTGGATAGATTTATCCAAGTGAGCTCAATCTATAGAAGGACTAGAATAACAGCATTCATTTGGTGTGGAGATTGAATGATTGTTTTATTGTGTGTTGCAGGTTCTGCCACGATGACTGGCATTATTCCCAGGAGCAAAGCTAAAGGCACTGACATATTTGGAGCGGGCGAAGACGGTTATATAATCCGCTCTGATCTCGGCTGCTATATGAAGACAAGTGATTTAAATAAAGGTTCAGACATCTCTATTTTTAGTCTGCACCCTTCCTGCCGAAATGGAGACCATTACCTTAGTGATCACAAAAGCTCCTTCTTCAT
Organism: Pseudorasbora parva; assembly: GCF_024679245.1. Lineage (NCBI taxonomy): Eukaryota > Metazoa > Chordata > Actinopteri > Cypriniformes > Gobionidae > Pseudorasbora > Pseudorasbora parva. The sequence continues at coordinate 1,155,112 of NC_090176.1, forward strand.
CATCAAGGGCAATTCATACCGCAGAGTCACAGACCTGACGATAGACAGCGATGCTGAAGTTTTCAGCCTTCATCCCGACTGCCGAGGCGGAGACCACTACCTCGCAACCAATTATGATTTTTACATCATCTTCCAAGAAAAGGCCACTTATCGAGTAACAACTAACATGAATGAAAACCTGAGTGCTGTAGAATATGACCTGCCTCCTGACTGGAGAAATGGTCTCTATTATTGGGGCATGGCCGACTGCTGCTACTTCCTCAAGCCAGCCTCAGAGTGGGGAGTCGAGTACTACAAAGGTGGCGAATTAAGCAGAGATTATTTAATTATATTATTTAAAAAAATGCTCAGTGGTGTCTATTCTGTTCATCCCGATGTTCTTACCTTCCTTCCTGGTGGGCTGTCAGTAACTAAAGGCCCATCCTTTGGCAGATGGGAGATTATTAAAACTATAACTAATGACAGCAATACACCAGTGACATGGCAAAAGAAAATCAATAAAAAGGTTGGATACAATAAAGAGAAGATGACCGAGATCACACACAACTGGAAGAAAGGTGTGTCATCCACTGTTGAATATAGAGCTCTTTCCAAGTTAATTACAAAGGTTCAGTTGTCCCTTTCTACTGAATATGGAGGTTCACATGTCAGCACTGAGAAAGAAAGCTGGGAGGAAGCGACTGAAGAGGAAGAACAACTCTCATTCGAGCTGAAGCCGAATGAGTCTGTGTATCTGTGGCAGTACAAACTGGGTTTCGGTGAAGATCCAGTGTTGTTCTGCCGTGATTTAAAGATTACTAGTGATCCAAACCCTCCGACTGAAGTCCCGCTGCCACCCGCTCAACCATGAAAACATATCAGAATGCAAGGCTGTAACCATGTCTTGAACATTGGGGGAACAACATTTTTATAAAGCATAAAGAAACAGAACAGTGAACGGAATTCTAGGTCTAATTCTAGTTGGGAAATGATCCTTTTGGGACTATTTGCAAACAATATTTCCATTAATTTGCGTCAAATATATTCAGGGCTCTCAAGTTTTAAAGTGAGTTCAGAGTGAGATTTTGGCGACGGCAGCAGGGGTTTGGGTGGGGACAAGGGACAACTTATCTGAAAAATGTGTATAAATAAATAGATAAATAATAACTATTATTTTTATTTAATTAAACATTTCTGTGTGTGTGTGTGTGTGTGTGTGTGTGTGTGTGTGTGTGTGTGTGTGTGTGTGTGTGTGTGTGTGTGTGTGTGTGTGTTCATAGTATTAATTCTTGCATTTCTATTTCAAAGATGTCAGGGAAGAGGAAAATCAATTAACCATAATAATTTGTAATATATTTATTTATTTATTTTAGAATTTACTGTGTTGTAAAAATAATTTATTCTGAAGCAATAGACTCACCAGTGTTCAATCAGCTTTGAAATATTTAAATCTGAATATCTTTGATATTTTTACCTTTTATGAAGGGTGTTTTCCCATAATCTTATTAAATATAGGATATGCTTTAATTTTATATTCTTAAATTTCATCTATAAAATAAATGAGAATAAGACACTGTAGGGCTGTTTCCAATCAAATAAAATCCTTTACACTGAAAAATGTTATGAGATTGTTTTACACTGTGATATTTTCCCCCATCTTGCGATGAAAAGCTATATGACCATCCAGTGAATAATAGTTTCTGTTCCTCTCAATTCTGATTTCGTTTTAACTCCTACGGTGGCCGATTTAGTCCAAGATTAACATGGCAATCCCCCTCTTCACATTCGACACGGTGCAATCGCCTGCTAAAACGCGAAAGGCGAAGCTTGAATTTACGGGTATGTCCCTCTTTGGCTAATGTTCTTTCAAGATGGAGGGGCAACATGGCGACCAGTTGTGCTTCCCAATTCTTATTTGTACATCCTCGTTTCCTTTCCTAGCCTCCTTTCCTCGCTCCTTAGCTCCACTCCTTCAGTATGCGAGGGAAAGACGCGAGGAAAAGATGCAAGGTAAGCTTCTGGCTATATTGTAAGCTTCAACCTCCACAAAATAGCACATTTGTCCATATTTTAATTAATATTACCAGTTATTATTACCAACAAATTCCAGTTAACTGCTTTTTATTCGTTGTACAGTATTAGTTTCTATTTGTTTCTCTATTTGTTTCTTTCATTTTCTTGTGCTTTGATATAATTCTGCAACTGTCAGGTGTTGTTATTTGACATACATTTGTGTCTTGTACATGTAAACATTATAATAACAATGAATAAACTGTGGCACGATATGAAGGGAGAGGAGAATTAATGCATGCGTCATGTTTAGTCGATAAAATACTTCCGCAAAGGATCCACCAGTGTATCCTTGCTCATGACTCCTCAGGAAGCTCCTCACTCCTCCATCCTCGCCTCCTCGTGATGCAGTTAGAGAATTGAGATCTCCTACAAGATGGCTGAGCTCCATTGGTCTCCAGGTCAGAGGATGGAGGACGGAGGAGCGAGGAAACGAGGAGGGAAGCACCCCAGCATTTGAACCCCTCACCTGTATTTATTTTTAATGGCATATTATAAACTTACGAGAATACTTTATTACTTGAAAGAAGTAAATATACATTAATTAGTACATATATTTTTGAAAGAACTAAGTATTTTTAGCTTAGAATAAACTAAAAAAGTTACATGTTGTAGCTTTAAATATTTTTGAATATACAAATAAAAAATGTTTTAACTAAACCACCAGTAGGTGGCAAAATGTAAATGTTGTTGTTACGGGAATATCTAAATCAAACAAGGTGTGGCATGTGAGTGTGTGAATGGGTGGAATTGTGTCCACGCCCAATGTGTGAGACTTGAGAGCCCTGATTATATTATTGATCCCGAGATTCTTTGCATTAGTGCAAGAACATACAGAGCGCTGCATAATGAAGTGCTGCAGAGCAGTGCAAGAATTTCACATATTTGGCCAATTTGGCTATTTCTAATTATTGGAAGGGACCTCAATGTCTATTGTGATTACAGCCCTGTCAGGATGGTTTAACTTCAGCTTCAGTTAAATACCTTAATTATAACTTCTCAAGAAATTATTTAGAGATCTGCATGCATTGCTTAAATTTAGTCTGGAATTGTTTAATATAGCAGAGCTTTTTCAGTTACAGTTGATTTAACTATAAATTACAACATTATTCATTATGGTATTATTGAAACTTGGTGTCTGTGATTAAAATAAACGTACAGAATCCTACTTTAACCCTCATTATTCTTCTTAAAATCTCACACAACACAAACCTTTCGTTATGGCGGCTAAATTAGTCTTTGGGGGAGTTTTACAAGAAAACAATGGGTGCTCAGTCTATGTTATCTATATATAGTCTCAGTGCTTTAACTGGGACAACGTGTGTGCACAGGGACACAGGAGACAGTTTCAAAGTGAGGGGAACAAACTGTAAGCAAAAGCCCAGAGAGTAAGATCAGATTCCAGATATCAGACCACCCCTTCAGGCTCACTGTCGGACCGCCATCATACATTAAACTTGATCATTAATAGAATGATATTGATTATTATTACAATACAAAGTAAGTGAAATAAGAAGTACATATGAATGATCAAAACTTAAGGATGAGCAAGATGTCTGCAGAATGTCAAATCTGTCCCCTGTAGACCAGCCTTTATGTGGGATGTCCCTGACCTCTAAACAGACTCAGACCATCAACATGGGTCAATCTCTCAAATTTCCAAATAACATTTCAGAGTAACTTATGTTCTGAGTGTGTATTCACACCAAGTGGTATTCACACTAGCTCCACCCAACAACGCCTGATTGGGCCACACAAGATTAAACACACACATGCAGTTCAGCGTCTTCAGTGGTGTAGTCAGTAAAGCGTAAAGGCCATTACATACTCCGCAACAACAGAGAAAAACGTTCTTGCTCCCGGGGCTGCAAGAACAAAATGACGTCATGTTGTTCTTGCACCCCTTGTTTGGGAGCTCTTGCAGCTCGTTCTCGACACATCGTCTGAGCAGAACTTTTTTCTTGTGGGTGTCCGAGAACATTTACGTGATTGGTCAGGGATTTAAAATTGACGGGGTTAATGTGTAGAAAATGAGATGTTCAGCACCTGCTGTTTCTTGTGAAGTATGGTACTGGCCAGAATGAACTTTGTTCTTGTCATCTCCAGAAAAAGAACAAGCCTATGGCTCGTGGAACAAAGTTTTAATGCGATTGATCAGGGTTTGAATCCAACTTTTGCCGATCTCGCTCTTCTACCTTTTCCCATCACACATCACATTGGAAAGGCATTTACTTCCAATAAAAATGAAGAAACTGTTCTGTTTGATATGGGCATATGTTCTGGTTCTGCTAAGCTTTCTGTAGTGATGTTACGCCTGATACCGAGGCTTCGAAGCGTGTGTCGAGAATGTCAGGCACCTCTCATCGGAGCTCCGTCTCGAGGCTTGTATTGTTTTAGTGACGTGACGTCACTGATGACGTTCGAAGCCTCGTTTGAGTGCAGCGCTTCGAGAAAGGGTTCACTTTTGGAGGGATGCTTCGACTATATGACGTGTCAAACTACACAAGCACTACCACTGCCCTCTCTCAAGTCCACCTAATCTAAAGAACTCCATTTCCCTCTGTTAAACATATATATATATATATATATATCGTCTGAAGCAAATAAAAGGTGGGTGGGTGGGTAATTTATTTTTTACTACCGTTTAACGTTTGACGCCATATTTACATTAAATACAAATATACTGCCGTTTACTAAACGAATGATTGGAGCAGACTTTTTTTTAATTGCGGAAATCACCAAGTTTTTAACCGTGGCTATTGTGTAGCGGTAAAATGCATGTTCTAATCCACCTGTAGCCGCACTTGTTCTACTCCCTTTTCACATCACATATCAGATCGGAAAGGCATTAATTTTTAATAAAAATTGAGAAAATATTAGAAAAGTGGAAATAAAGCGTCTAACGTGTTTAATAATAAGTGTTTTTTTGTTTTGTTTTTTGGTTAGGGGTAGTTAAACAGACATGTACTGAATTAGAGATGATAAAGTGGGTGGGTCTTGTCTATATATATGTATATATATATACATTTTTGTATTGACCAGCAGGTGTCTAGTGTGCATTCGAAGCCTCAAGAAATGAACCACTTTTCAACACATCAGGCTGGAAAGCTTCAAAGCTTCATGAAGCTTCATTTCACCACCTCTAGCTTTCTGTCTAATGGTCTTTTTGGGAAGGGTAGTGAGGAGACACATTCTCGCGGTGTGTGTGTGGAGGAGTTAGCATTTGTTGGGTCATTGCCACATTGTGAGTGAGCGTTTGTTGGGGGCGTGATCAGCGAGGTATTAAAAGCCTCTTGTGTTTGTAGCATTGGCTAGAGGTGAAGCATTGATTGACTGATAGACAACTACTCTGTAAGTGTTTGTAACTTTTCTCATTTAATTGTTTGTTCATTTGTTGTTGGATAAGTGTTTCTGTGTAGTGCAGTGGTGTGTATTATTAGTTTTGGTCTATTCTCGCAGTGTGTGTGGTGGAGTTAGCATTTGTTTGGTCATTGCCACGTTGGGAGTGAGTTTGTTGGGGGCATTCCCAGCTGCTTTCAATAACGATACTCAGGTGAGTATAAATAGCGTGATAGTCCGCGGAAGCGGCAGTGTGAAGCCCTCCTTGTGTGAAGACCGACGAGTGTAAAGACTTCAACTCTTCCCAGTGCAACTCCGCCCGAGCAAGGACCCCGACAAGGCACTTGAGTATCATCTTCCTTTCATTAGTTGTGTTCGGTTCTTTTCTAATTCCTATCTGGCCTTTTCTCTGATCTGTATTCACCATGTGCTTTCAAATCTCAACTATTACTACTAGCACTCGTAAATCACGCTCTGTACGCACGAGACGCCGTAATCCTAATAATTTGCGCAGTCTACAGAAATCCTCTGCTACTTTACTCTTTATTCCAATTGGTCTCTGGAATTGCCAGTCGGCTGTAAACAAAGCAGACTTTATTTCATCTATTGGGACTCATTCTCAGCTCAGCCTCATGGCCCTAACTGAGACCTGGATCAAACCAGAGGACACTGCCACTCCTGCAGCCCTCTCAAGCAATTATACTTTTTCACACACTCCTCGGCCTATTGGGAGGGGTGGGGGTACTGGTTTGCTTATCTCAAATGATTGGAAATTTGATCCATTACCGTCTCTACCGGCCAGTTCATTTGAATCGCACTCAATCACTATTACTCACCCTGTTAAAATCCATGTGGCAGTGGTCTATCGTCCTCCAGGTCACCTCGGTAACTTTGTGGAGGAGTTGGATGTGTTACTTTCTAGCTTCCCTGAGGATGGCACTCCACTGATTCTGCTTGGTGACTTCAACATCCATCTTGATAAACACCTAGCTGCAGACTTCAGCACTCTACTGACTTCATTTGACCTTAAGTTAGTATCTACTACGGCTACTCACAGATCAGGTAACCAATTAGACCTGGTCTACACACGCAACTGCTCCACGGACAACACTTTAGTTACTCCATTACACACCTCAGACCACTTTCTCATCACTCTTAACCTCATACTGACTCCTGATACAACACGTACTCCTACACAGATTACCTTTCGGCGTAATCTACGCTCCCTCTCTCCCTCTCGCCTATCCACTATGGTATCATCTTCACTCCCTCCACCTGCTCAGTTCTCAGCACTGGACACTAGCAGTGCTACCGACACTCTTTGCTCCACTCTAACATCCTCCTTAGACAGTTTTTGCCCCCTTTCATCCAGACCAGCCACTGCATGAAAAGTGGGATTTTCGTCCCCGTAAATGGCCGGAAATCTCCCTGATTTTTGACAATTAACGTCAGTTTACAGCCTGTGAACATCGCGTTCGTCTGTGCCACATATTGACGGAAACGAACCATGACGTATGTGGAGCTTGCGGAGGCATGCTGGCGCCGGCGCTAATGGCTCTAATTAGCATATGAATAGCAGCTCTGGGCGGCGCCTTGCCGGAATGGCTTGAATTTCCTCACTCAGTATTGGTTGAAACTACTACATTGAAACAAGAAATATCAATAAATTTAAACCCCCAAATTATAATAATTTTACACACACACACACACACACACACACACACACACACACACACACACATATATATATATGTGTGTATGTAAAATTATGATTTGCATATTATTTTTTAATTTTATATATTCATATTCATGTGATATGCTATTATGTTTTATATTCATGTCATTGTTATCCTATGGACTACACTATTATAACCATCAAGGACATTCATTTATTGAGGAAAGGAAAATATGCCAGGGATGTGCAGTTTATTCAAAGAAAGAGCTTTATTAGAACAAAGACAAACACACAACCAAATGCAAAACGTGTGAGATCTGCCCACACAACAATAGGAAGCTCACGAGAAGCCCAAAATCCTACAGCACCATGAAGTCTCTGTTTTCCGCTTCAGAGCTGTAGGTAACTAGCGCCATTTTGTCTGATTTCAGTCCATTCCATGGTCGAACAGTCCATCCAGACACCGCGCCAACGATGCCGTCTTCCTCATCAGACATCAGGTCTATGGTAGCGCACTTCCAAAGGCCCACCTCATCCTCAGCTAACACACTCTTTCTTGCTTGTAGCAGCTGTAAAAACAACCAATAAAGACAATCAGTATTGCGCGATGTACTGCGTAAAATGCACCTGAAAAATAGTCACACGGACCAAAAACGGATCTAATCTAATAAATCTTACCCTCTTTCTTCTCAATCGACTCCGAGCTGAACTCTTCACAGCTTCTGCTTGCGATGCAAGGACTGGATGTTTGTACCTGAAGCTCCCTCGTACTGTCTCTATGTCTTACATGCAGCTGGAAAACTAAAATAATGTATTATTTTAGTTCAATAAAATGCATGTACTGTAAGTGGTGATGGTGTTAATGATTTACCTGAGCGAGAGCGAGCTTGCAGTGCATCCCACTCAGACTGCAGAGAATGTGATTATGCCACGGGTCAAACAGAAAATGCGCGCTGCGTTAATAAATGTAGTGCCGTTAAAATTAATGTGCGTTAACACGTTAATTTTGACAGGCAATGATATATGATATATAAAGTTTGCTGATGTATGACGCCGCTTATTAGCAGGAGACCGCAATGATTGGTCAAAGTTGTGGTGATTGGTCAAAATTGCGAGTCGCACTGAATTCACGGGGACTGATTGCAAATGACACACAATAAATAATCTAGAATACTTTCATCAAATATATAAATTCAAGCTAAAGTTTAAGATTTAATAAATAGGCTATACTGAGCCTGATCTATCTAAACTAGGAACACACCAAGCCGACGCCGATCAACTAGTGGCGACGAAAGCAAACTGCTGAGTCGGCTCACTTCGGCAGCGTCTTGGGTCCAAAGCGGTCCAAAGTTGCCCTGACACACCAAGCCGACGCTCAACATCCGACGGCCAATAGCGCGTCCGTTCTGCGCCTGCGTTAGAGGAAATACCTTTCCGTCCCAGCTGGTGGCAGTAGTCTGTTTTCGTTATTCGAAGCGGGAAACCGGAAGAGCTATAAAGATATCAGCTGTCGTTTTCGTTTCCCCACACAGACGGATTCGTGCATTTCAGAACGTTGCAAATGGCATTGCCGTTGTCAGCCCTTGGTCTTTTACTTGTGGAAGAGGAAAGGTAGAAGCGGACGCGAAAAATACGAGGAACGCTCACTAAATGGGTGAAACCATGGATACCCGAAGTCGAAATGTGAAACCATAGATTATTACACTTGTTCACCTATCAATGAACCATAACAATAACAGGGCATAGCTCAAACAATACCCTGCAAATTGGCTCATTCAGATGCATTGTGGAAGTTAATGTGACACAATCTGAACAATGGCCACTTACCCAAAGGATTGTTAAAATAAATATATGTGTATGACGCATTCTGTCTGATTTACAGTAAATTATGTTTGTGACAATGCTTGGTGCTAGTTCAATGAATTATGACAGAATTTGTTTTTTGTTTTTTCATTGGAAATCTTCAAAATGATATCATGCTGCTTCTTGCACATCACATAACAGCAGTTTGGAAATGAAATCTCCAGTGGCACAGAAATGTGAATGAAAATAATGTAACACTAAACCATACACTGAACTTAACTGACAGTAACCATGCTAACTATTAATTTACAGATATTGCACTTTGATAACATTGTATTGTGGAAGTAACACATAATGAAAATATGTCTCTATTAATTGAAAATCTATTTATTCTTAAATTAAAACATCAATAAAGATGTGTTTATTTACCCTGCTAGTTAGATGTCAAATAGCAAAATAAGGGTTAGAATTCTGCATCATCTTGTGTTTTGTGATCCTTTTTTACATAAAGAACTGTGAATGCAAGTACCCAAAGTCAAAGTTTTTTATTTTCCAATGTTCAGTACAATGGGCACAAATAGCTATATAGGGAATAGCTATAAAAGTAGCTATATGTGTAGATTCAGCCAAGGGTGTACTGGGCCGTAGCTCAGCCGTAATGAAGCTGGGCTCCTCACGGGTGCCAATCCAGGTGTCACTGTTGGTACCATCTGAGGGTAAACAGGATTCACTTTCAGACAAAGGTTCCTTAAAGACACAATCAAAATGTGAACAATGTGATACAATAGATTCTTACACTTGTTCACCAATAACCCATAACAATAACAGGGCATAGCTAAAACAATACCCTGCAAATTGGCTAAATGGATCTATTCAGATGCACATTGTGGAAGTTGATTTGTTGAATTACTTGTAAATAGACCCATCTGAACATTCATTGGCCACTTTACCAAGAGCAAAATGTTCATTTGTCCAAATGGAAAGAAAAAATAAATAAAATAAATTATACACACACACACACACATATATATATACACACACACACACACACACACACACACACACACACACACACACACACACACATACATATATATGTATATATATATATGTATGTGTGTGTGTGTGTGTGTGTGTGTGTGTGTGTGTGTGTGTGTGTATATATATATATATGTGTGTGTGTGTGTGTATATATATATATGTGTGTGTGTGTGTGTGTGTGTGTGTGTGTGTGTACCCTGATTTGGTAGATTTGAGGTGCACTCCTTCCTTTTTGTGTGAGGTTCTAGAAACTGCAGGTGGGTCTTCTGAGCTCCAGAACTTCCTGAGGGTCCAGGTTTCTTGTAACACATGTACTGGGTTCGCAATGAATCCCACCGCTTCTTGAGCTCTTTCTCTGAGGGACAAAAAAAAAAAAAAAACATTACGCTGAGTTATGTCAATTTCATGGCTATTGTAATGTTCATTTTTGTTCTACTATTAACTGGATGTATTCTGGATGACAGCTTTTTTTTTTACTGTCGCTAGAACACATTTCTCAATACATTTAGGTCACTTTTGCAAAACTCTCCACACAGTTAGTACAACCGAAATATATGAGGGCTAAACTGTGGATTTATCATTGCTTTTGGACATGAAGACATGCATTAAGTGTTTTGATATCTTTAGTGCGTTTTGAATGTGAAATTAACTGCTGTGCAAAGATGAAAGTTGCACACAACAATCTAACATGCAGGGTTTTTTTTAAATATGGACTACTGAAGAAGAAAAAAATATTGCAAAAAAGGAAATCTTACCTGACATGACAACTTTATTTGCGATCTCACGCCACAGTTCTGCTTTCGCCACACAGTTGACATAACGTTAACATTTTCCCGTAGTGTGATACTAAGCTGGCCTTTGCTGGATCATGCTGATCAATTTGTCTTCACTTGCCTCAGTCCACACAGCCATATATATATATATATTTAATATTCACGTGTATCGGAATGAGGAATATAATCAAATGAGACGACACCTTTCTTTTACTGTCTATGGAGGAGACAGGCGTTCTGTGTTCCCTCTTGACTCTGTCGTTTACTTGCTTCGTCACTTCCGTTTTATTTTCTCGTGCACTGGTTCGCTAGCTGAACAGCAAATCAGAACGATCATATGTCCCGACTGACCGACATGCGGCGACGCCGATTTAACATGTCGAATCGGCTGAAAAACAGCCGACGAGGACCAACGCCAGCCGACGGCGTGGAACCATGTGGAACACACCGAGGAAACTTAGTTGGCCGACGCACAAAAACTGCCCGACGGCCGACCGTCGGCTTGGTGTGTTCCGGCCTTAAAAGATTTTCTTAGAAGGAAGTTAATACCTTTTAGAAAAATGTCACATGGGTTAAAACTCCTGCTACCCTGATTTGCATTTGTATAGCTCACAGCATGTTCATTTACATGTTAAAGCCTCCCCTGGAGTTAAGGGAAGGGGGGTCTTGGGGGGGACAACTGCCAAGCAAGGCCCACGTCAATTTCTGACAATTCACGGCAGTTTTCGGTGTCGCCTGCAAACTGCCGTGTGCAGTCGTAAACCTGATCTTCCACGACAATCTGCAGTGCCGCTTACTGATGAAAATCCCACTTTTCATGCAGTGAGCCCACCCCACCCCATCTGCCCCCTGGCTGTCTGATGTTCTCCGTGAACATCGCTCTGGACTCAGGGCGGCAGAGAGGAAATGGCAGAAATCTAAAAACTATACTGACCTTACCTTGTATCAGTCTCTTCTCTCTTCTTTCTCTACAAATATCTCCGCTGCTAAAACAACATACTACCACAACAAAATCAACAATTGCTCTGACTCTCGCCAACTCTTTAAAACATTCTCCTCTCTCCTTTGTCCTCCTCCTCCCCCTCCTTCATCAACTCTTACAGCTGATGACTTTGCATCATTTTTCACAAACAAAACATCCCTCATCAGCAAACAGTTCTCCTCATCACAAACTGACAAGCACATCTCAACAACTAACACGAACACGCTTCCATCCTTCTCTCCGCTCTCCGAGGCAGATATTTCTAAACTCATCCTTTCCAATCACCCTACTACCTGTCCACTTGATCCTATACCCACTCACCTCCTTCAGGCCATTTCTTCTTCAATCACTCCTGCACTCACTCACATTGTCAACACTTCTCTTCACACGGGAACCTTTCCCACAGCAATTAAGCAGGCTCGGGTAACCCCACTGCTTAAGAAACCCTCTCTGAATCCAGCACTTTTAGAAAACTACCGACCGGTATCCCTTATGCCTTTCATCGCAAAGACCCTTGAGCGAGTTGTGTTCAATCAACTCTCTATGTTTCTTGAACGGGACAACCTCCTAGACAACAACCAATCTGGCTTCAAAAGCGGCCATTCGACCGAGACTGCCTTGCTCTCGGTAACTGAGGCACTGAGACTGGCAAAAGCAGCTTCCAAATCCTCAGTGCTCATTCTGCTGGATCTGTCTGCTGCTTTTGACACAGTTAACCACCAGATCCTCCTGTCAACACTTAAGAGGACGGGGATCTCAGGATCTGCTCTCCAGTGGTTCAGGTCTTACCTCTCTGGTAGGTCCTACAGGGTGTCATGGAGAGGTGAAGTGTCTAAGTCACATCATCTAGCTACTGGGGTTCCCCAGGGCTCAGTCCTTGGACCACTTCTCTTCTCCATCTACATGTCATCATTAGGTTCTGTCATTCAGAAACACGGCTTCTCCTATCACTGCTATGCTGATGACACTCAACTCTACTTCTCATTTCAACCAGATGATCCTACAGTCAGTGTTCGTATCGCTGCCTGTCTGACAGACATTTCTGACTGGATGAAAGAGCATCATCTTAAACTCAATCTTGCAAAGACAGAATTACTTGTTTTCTCAACCAACCCAGCACTTCATCAAAATTTCTCCATTCAGCTTGGTTCATCGACCATAACTCCATCAAGGACAGCAAGAAACCTTGGAGTTGTGATTGATGACCAGTTAAACTTCACTGACCACATTACTGCAACAGCCCGGTCCTGCAGATTTGCTTTATACAACATTAGAAAGATTAGACCCTTCCTATCAGAACAGGCTGCACAACTCCTGGTTCAAGCTCTTGTTCTCTCCAGACTGGATTATTGTAATGCTCTTCTGGCTGGGCTTCCAGCATGCACTATCAAACCCTTGCAGCTGATCCAGAATGCAGCGGCGAGAGTGGTCTTTAATGAGCCGAAGAGAGCGCATGTTACGCCTCTCTTCATCAAACTGCACTGGTTGCCAATGGCTGCTCGCATCAAATTCAAGGCACTAGTTCTCGCCTACAAAACAACCACTGGCTCTGCACCAATATACCTAAACTCACTTGTTCAGACTTACACACCCTCCAGAAGCTTGCGTTCTGCGAGTGAGCGGCGCCTCGTGGTTCCATCCCAAAGAGGCATGAAATCGCTCTCACGGACATTTTCCTGGACCGTTCCCACCTGGTGGAATGACCTGCCGATCTCAATTCGTGCTGCCGAGTCTGTAGCCATTTTTAAAAAACATCTTAAGACACATCTTTTCCTATTGCACTTGACCAATACAGAATAGCACTTACTGATCACCACAGCAACGACCAAAAGCGCACACTCCTGGATCATATCTACGTCTCTCATCCGGATTTGTGCCTTCAGGCGGGTATGTTACGTAGTTATCATAACTATCAGAATCCAGTGTTCTGTATTTTGCATACGTGAGTTTTTGTTGTAGATGGCTATTGCTGCGCGTTTAGCTAGAATACAAAACCAACCCATTGGGCCACTGAATCTGCATTAACAACAACAGCTGGGGCAACAGCCTTAGTTCTAATGGGTTGTTATCATAGCTATCAAAATCCAGTGTTCGGCATTTTGCGTACGTGAGTTTTTGTTGTAGATGTCTATAAAAAAAAAAAAAAAAAAAAAAAAGTGTACTGTGCTAATTAATTGAGATTTCTTACAGCTCTTACAGGTTTTTGGCCTTGTCTGTTTCGCTGCTTCTATTACTCTCCCCTTTTTTGTAAGTCGCTTTGGATAAAAGCGTCTGCTAAATGATTAAATGTAAATGTAGATGCACTCCATAATACAGTTGTACAGGACAGACCAGATCAGCCCAGGTTTGTGGTGGTATGGGATAATGTCAGTTTCCATCGGGCTGCTCTTGTCCAGGCCTGGTTCATACTTGCCCCCTTACTCACCATTTTTAAACCCTTTAGAGGAATTATTTCCGGCTTGGAGATGGCGTGTATATGACCGCCAAACACAAGCCCGCATGCCTCTTCTGCAGGCAATGGGACAGGCCTGTGGTGACATTCAGGTGACGGCAATCCATGGATGGTTTCGACATTCAAGGGGATATTTTCCCCGGTGCCTAGCAGGAGAAGACATTGCTTGCGATGTCGAGGAGGTCCTGTGGCCAGACCCCAACAGACGGCAGGACCCTTGAGCCCACGTATGCACAATTTTCCATGCTTTTCTGTATAGTCCAGTGTTTTTTCTATTATTATTATTTTATTTTATTTTTTTGCGTTATCTGAATTGTTACGCCAATGTACAGTGTAGATTTGCTTTTTTTGTTGTTTAAAATGTCTCCTGAAAGTTTGAGTTTGGCAAAATGTGTTCAAGCAACGGGCAAAAACTGTAATACACATTTTAAAAGTTGTACTGAACCATTTATTGTTTTATATATTAAAAAAAAATCTGTTTAAGTGTAAGTGCAAGCATGTTATTTAATCTAGCAAACAAAACTTGGTACTGGCTAGGTGTAGTATTTATGCTGGCGTGATTGTGGCCCAGTGTCGGCTAATGGGTCCTGCACACTGTGCTATTTTTCAAAATCCTTTGTGAATGTCCCTTGTCAGACTGTACGAACATGATCCCCGCTGTAAGCCATCACACTGTAAGATCTCAGTTGGCATTAATGTCAGACTGCACGATAGTGACGGCGCTTAAAACGGACGCGCACAAGAAAACTCGTCCGGAGCTTTATATCATCAGTGAATGAGGCGTTGGGTGACGGTGAGCTGCATTACACGCGGGACTGAAATGCTGGCTACAAAGAAATCTCTAGCTCTCGTTTTGGTAATAGTTTGTCTTGAAAAACGGAGATATTTGACTGTCGGCGTAGGAGAAGTCACACTGCAGGATTGTGTGCCAAATCTTCTGACACTGCCGGAATTTCGTCTGAGGTCAAATTTGATCGCAGCGCTCATTAATCGGCGGCCGGTGAACATGTCAAACTAACGACCAAAGACGTCAGATCTTAGCCCATGATCAGAGGAATCATGTAGGATTTGCTAAATTTGTCTCAGACGGCCAAATTGTGGCCGAAATCGCACAGTGTGTACCCGGCTTAAGTGTTGGATTCTTGTCGGTGTGATTGTGGCCCAATGCTGGCAGTTATGGCAGCCGAGTCTTTTAATCTGGCATGCTGGATCAGGACCATTATCAGGCCAACAGTGTGTGTTCAGCATAGAGAGTGCAGGGTAACACACACACACTCACTCTCATCCTAGAACTGACCAACAGTGTGTGTTCAGCATAGAGAGTGCAGGGTAACACACACACACTCACACTCACTCACTCTCATCCTAGAACTGACCAACAGTGTGTGTTCAGCATAGAGAGAGCTGAGTTACAGGTTTGTGTGTGTGTGTGTGTGTGTGTGTGTGTGTGTGTGTGTGTGTGTGTGTGTGTGTGTGTGTGTGTGTGTGTGTGTGTGTGTGTGTGAGAGAGTGTGTGTGTGTGTTCTCCATGGAAAAGTTTCATTAATTCATATCAAGAGGTGGCCAGGCTGGACCCCGATGCTTTTAATAAGAGGTGTTTATTCAAGCGACACAATAGATTCTTTTAAAGGGGGGGTGAAACACTCAGTTTCAGTCAGTGTCATGTCAATCTTGAGTACCTATAGAGTAGCATTGCATCCTGCATATCTCCGAAAAGTCTTTATTTTTTTAATAATTATATAAGAAAGATGCGCTGTTCCGAGTCTTTCCGAAAAAAGCCGAGCGGGTGGGGGCGTGTCGTGTGAGCGGAGCTAAATAATGACGTGTGCAGCAGCGCGCTGTGTGTTGAGTCGAGCGTCATCCCTAACAGCGGTAAAAAAACTTTATTCAAAAAAAAAATATGGCTTTTAATCAGATACAGCCATACATCTATGATCCGGAATCAGACCCAGAGGCTGCAGTTGAACAGGAGCAGCAGCAAAAACGACTAGAGCAGGACGTCTGTATGTGGTAAGTTACAAGTTATACACTAACTATATAATATGCTTAGCGGCTTGTGTTATTTACATATTTATACTTGAATTATATCGTCGTATTTTTGTCTTTGAAGGTGTACATGTGGGAAGTGCAGTTGTGCACGTGTGTGTGTGTGTTTACGCGTGGTTTGTGTAGACAATTGTAACGTTAGTAAGCGGACTGGTTTTGCACCGCAGGCTAGTGTTTACATAGAAAGACACGGAATAGTAGCGCATTTGAATGAAGAAGCGCGCTTATTTAGTTCAACATATTTCCCCCCTTTGTGTATTGTTGTTTGGAGTGCTTTTACAATACACAAACATAAAGTTACACATATAGTGGCCAGCTAAACAAATGTACACGCACTACACATCGCATGCTCCATTGATCAATTAACTATACGTGATCATGTTTGGGCTACTTGATGAGCATAGGCAAAGACACAGACATTTGAAGCACTCTTACTCACAGCCTGCGGTTCTAACGTTAGGACCTTTATCGTTGGGACTGCTCCATCCTTCAGCATTAGGCGATTGGAAAATCCGGCGTCGAGCTGGGCCTTGTTTATGAAACAGTCGGCACCGAAATGCAGCGAACAGACATAAACATTCGCGCAACTCAGTTGCTGATCCGGAAAAGCAAATTACATCCACTGTTGCCTTAACGCGGGGTTTTTGGCGAATCTGTGCAGGACTGTCTTGGTCTGGCAACCAAAAACCCACTTTTTTGGTGACATTGTTATGTGCTATGTGTAATTGTCACCTGTCCAACATCCTACAAGCCCCGCTTTGATGGGCGTAGGCTGTTGCTTTCGCTCTCTCCCTCGCTCTCTCTCACGCGCAGGCTGTTGCTTTCGCTCTCTCCCTCGCTCTCTCTCACGCGCTTCCGGTAGAATTGTCCGTAAGGCCCATACAAGGAAATTCCGCCCCCACTAACGTCAATGGGGACGCATGATCTCAAAAAACTTGCCGAAACTTATGACTAACCGGAAGTAGTATTTTTGACAAAGAAATACTCCCATCAAACGTCCACCTTAACTTTTGAAACTTTGTCTATGTTTAGTATGGGATTCCAAGTCTTTAACAGTGTAAAAAGATCAGTATGCATGAAACAGCATTTCACCCCCCCTTTAAACTCTTTTTAAAAGACGATTTCTCTTTTGTCACCGTGCGGATGACAACTGAGCGCTCGGAAACAAACGTCAACTAGATATGACCCGCCATAGTGGCTATGGGAGTGTCTGCCGTACCCGCCACAGCTGAAATCTACCCGGGCCGGCGGGCGTTAATGTCAAGCCCTGTGTGGTTTATTTTCGACGGATGGTTTCATATTTGTAATATTATTTAGTGTTTTGTAATTTCCTTGAGTGTATCTTTTCTGTATATTATATTAGAGTTTGGGGTTTATTTGGGGTTTTATTCTTTGTATTTTGGACACATCTGACATTTATTTTATTTGTCATAAGTTCTAGTTTATTTTTAAGTGAGTTTGTGAATGTGATTAGTATTAATTTAACTGTTTGCAAGAAGGTGATTCACATCAAGACACAGTTTCCGTAGAGAAGGACAGTCTTATCTCAGCGCCCCGTGTGGAGAAGCATGCCACTTGGACTCAGGCATGGCCGCGGGTGGGTGTCTGTCGATTAAAGAGCCCAAACACCTGTTGACCCCGGATCAGCACCGATGACGTGTCCAAGCAGCACCAGACGGTGTAGGTTTGAACAAACAAATGTTATATCAATATGTTCAATAATATAACAATTATTAATTTATGCAGTTTTTTTATTTTTGTTGTTTTATTTTATTTTTTCACCACTAAAAGTACCATATTTTATGTAAAATATATCTATTTTATATATTTAATATTAATTTAACTTCAATAAAAACATTTTTTTTTTTTTAAATCCAGCCAAAACCTAAAATCTGATGACTTTGGTGACATCTGTGTCTATGTTGGTATAAATTTAAACTTTTTCAGTAGCCGCTAAATGGCAATAATAGTACCCATGCATTAAGCATAAAGGCTGAACTTTATAAACCAATGTTTTAACGAATTTAACCTCTCATGTTTTACATTTGATCACAAATTAAAATTGTAAATAAAAAAAATTAAAAAAACATCTTTGTTTTAGACTATACAAACATGCCAAAACTCAAAAGACCTTCATATAACAGCGCTTCTTTGGTCCTCCGTCGACACTTTTGGGCACCAGGGTCTGATGTGTGATCCCAAAAAATGTTTTTTATAAATGTTATATCAATATGTTCAATAATATAAAAAATGATTCACCACTAAAACTACCATCTTTTGATGTAAAATATATCTATTTTATATATTTAATTGTTTATATTTATTATTAATTTAAATATTTTTAAAAAGCAATCCCAGTGTGTTCAGAGAGCCAAAACCTAAAAATGTGATGACTGTAGTGACATCTGGTGACCTATACTGGTACAAAATTTAAATATATAAAAAATATCAGCAGCCACTAGATGGCAATAATAGTACCCAATGGATGCATAGAAAGGCTGAACTCTATAATCACGTTTAAACGAATTTAACCTCTTAAGTTTTACATTTTATCACAAGTCAAAATTGTAAATTAATTAAGCTGTCACATGCTCATGTTATAATGTA
This sequence comes from Pseudorasbora parva, assembly GCF_024679245.1. Lineage (NCBI taxonomy): Eukaryota > Metazoa > Chordata > Actinopteri > Cypriniformes > Gobionidae > Pseudorasbora > Pseudorasbora parva. Next base: position 1,173,879 of record NC_090176.1, read on the forward strand.
ACCCACCTAAGGGGCATGTTGTCACATTTCACTTCCATTTCTTTGGGGTTAATCAAGAAAAAGCACACACTGTATGAAACAAATCCACATATTGTACTAGACGTGTGTGAAATAAATGTGGGGTAAAATAAACACTCTGAAGCCCAACACAAACTGAGACAAAGCGTTCGATTGTGCCCCGCTCTGCCCTACCCATCGAGTTAAACATGAAGATGATTGCTCCACATCTTATTATCCTTCACAGTTCTTCAGTTATAATGCTCGTCCCTCGGCTCCAAACATGCTAATGCTAACATGCTAATCTACCAATTCAACGATTACAGCAGGCCTTCCCTCTCTATAGTGCTGAGATTGAATATAAACTTTACTAACACATATATACAGTAATGTCAAGAAACAATCAGATCATATATCTGATAAAAAGCTGTAAAATATCTGAGAAGGGCACATCTGAGACTCCTGTGAAACTCACTGTAAGATATTAAACGGCATATTCTTCTAATAAATGAAGAGAATGTGTGTGTTCATGCCTTTTCTCTAGAGATTACACTCTATAATGTAAGATCACACCAATGAATGTTCAGTTTTATCTGATTAATAACATTATATTATTGGCTTTATATACATAAATGCACTCTTTAAACCCCTCCTGTTCATATATTTATAAAGGAATTAAAATACTGGTAAGATGCCCTCAGTAAAAGAAAAATACAATTGTATTTTGTTTGTATGAAACCTGTTTAATCGTATGTGTTATGTTTGTGTTGAGTCTTCGGCTCCGGTGTTTTCTGTTCTTCTTCTTCTTCTTCTTCTTCTTCTTCTTCTTCTTCTTCTTCTGATTTTAACCAGCTTACAGGTGCTTTACCGCCACCTACTGGACAAGAGTGTGGATCAGAAGCTTGGCAGGATGTGAAAAAATAAATAAAATAAAAATTATATATATATATATATGTTATATATTACCCATAACTTTTACACTCGCTCCATCAGACCAGTTATAAACTGTTATGAATGTATTTTGCTCAATGCTCCAAGAATGTTTTTCAAAGTAAAATTTAGTTTTAATTTTATAAATACTTATTTTAATTTGTTTCTTTCGTTTGTATATGCATTACAATCCATCAACACATGTTGGACAGGGTCCGTTTGATGGCAAAGTAAACTCATTTCATGTGTATGTCTGCCGATGGGTTAAGTGTCTTGGCCTGTGTGTGCTATTCTGAGACGTGAGATGATCCTTTCTTCACTACAGGTTTTACTCATCTCTCTTTTCATGCCAACAGAGTTTTGAATATTATAAAATTGTATTCCTGTATCATTAATGTTCCCATATTTTCCTGCCATATTTTTTTTAGCTTTAAGCTTTACTTAATGCAATCTGCAAATCTACTTAAAGGGTTAGTTCACCCACTAATGAAGGGGGAATCTCCTCAACCACCACCAATGTGCAGCACCACCTGATGATGCGACGGCAGCCATATTGCGCCAGAACGCTCACCACACACCAGCTGATTGGTGGAGAGGAGACCGAGTGATGAAGCCAATCAGGAGAGGGGGATGATTAGGAGGCCATGATGGACAGAGGCCAATGGGCAAGTGTGGCCAGGATGCCGGGGTTACACCCCTACTCTTGTCACGACTGCTTAAGGCCCTGAGTGTGAGTATGTTGTGTACCTAGTGCAAAATATATATATTTTTTAAGGAAATGGTGGTTAAATATAAAAATAAAATACACACCTGTGGCAAATTTTATGCAGTTAGCAATAGCATTACCACAGGCAACGTGATCAAAAAAACTAAACTGAAAAGGACAAAAATGTCCATTAGGACACACAAGGATAACCGTAGAACTTCAGCAAGTGAGCTATCATCCAAATGAACCAACACTGTACAGCAGATATTCTCTTTTCCTGGAGATGATTGCCGTGCATTTAAAAATGCCTTCTTTAATTCAGACATATTAAAAGGTAAATCTGTATTATCCCCTAACATAACTCCATAATTTGGATTTAGTTAAAGTATATTATTCCTTTCTTGTTTAGCCTCATCTGATGAAAGCTTTGAATCTTCACTAGCACTTCAGCTATTTGTGAGTGTGTGTGTGTGTGTGTGTTGTGTCGGTTGTGTCGCATTCAGGAGAAGATGAAGCTCGTGCTCGTGCTCCCTCCAGTGGCGCTCACGGGACCGCGCCTCCTGCGTCATCAGCGCGCGCCGGCCGGGCACGAGGAGGAGCGCATGTGTGCGTTGACGCGTCGCGTGTGGAGCAGCAGCAGCAGAGAGAGAGAGAGAGAGAGAGAGTGTGTGTGAGTGTGTGTGAGATCCACCGGCATGGCGTCGACACAAGAAGCAGAAATCCAATTTGCGCAGAGGCTCGCATCCAACGAGAAGCCCGTGAGGAGTAAAGCCTTACTGAAGCTGAGGAGATACATCAGCGGGCGCTCGGGGAGAGAGCAGGGTAACACACACACACACACACACACACACACACACACACATCAGCGGGCGCTCGGGGAGAGAGCAGGGTAACACACACACACACACATCAGCGGGCGCTCGGGGAGAGAGCAGGGTAACACACACACACACACATCAGCGGGCGCTCGGGGAGAGAGCAGGGTAACACACACACACACACACACACACACACACATCAGCGGGCGCTCGGGGAGAGAGCAGGGTAACACACACACACACACATCAGCGGGCGCTCGGGGAGAGAGCAGGGTAACACACACACACACACACACACACACACACACACACACATCAGCGGGCGCTCGGGGAGAGAGCAGGGTAACACACACACACACACACACACACATCAGCGGGCGCTCGGGGAGAGAGCAGGGTAACACACACACACACACACATCAGCGGGCGCTCGGGGAGAGAGCAGGGTAACACACACACACACACACACACACACACACACACACACATATATCAGCGGGCGCTCGGGGAGAGAGGAGGGTAACACACACACACACACACACACATCAGCGGGCGCTCGGGGAGAGAGCAGGGTAACACACACACACACACACACACACACATATCAGCGGGCGCTCGGGGAGAGAGCAAGGTAACACACACACACACACACACACACACATATCAGCGGGCGCTCGGGGAGAGAGCAGGGTAACACACACACACACACACACACACACACACACATCAGTGGGCACTCGGGGAGAGAGCAGGGTAACACACACACACACACATCAGTGGGCACTCGGGGAGAGAGCAGGGTAACACACACACACACACACACACATCAGTGGGCACTCGGGGAGAGAGCAGAGTAGCACACACACACACACACACACATCAGTGGGCACTCGGGGAGAGAGCAGAGTAGCACACACACACACAAACTCATCCTAGAACTGACTTGTTATAAAACACTAAAGGTGCAGTTTTATAACTGTATGTGTGTGTCAGAGAGGGATCTGCTCTGTGTGAGAGAGACCGCGCGCGCGTGTGTGTCAGAGGGATCTGCTCTGTGTGTGTGTGTGTGTGTGTGTGTGTGTGTGTGTGTGTGTGTCAGATAGTGATCCGCTCTGGTGTGTTTCAGGGGGTTTTGGTGAGGATGACCTGCTGAAGATCTGGAAGGGTCTGTTCTACTGTATGTGGATGCAGGACAAGCCACTGCTGCAGGTGACACACACTCACACACTCATGTGTTATGTTTACAGGAAGAGCTGTTAAACACACACACACACACACACACACACACACACACACACACACTCATAACTGTGATATGTGTTGTGTTCTCTGCAGGAGGAGCTGGCGTGTAAGATCTCTGGGCTCGTCCACAGCTTCCAGACGGCCGACAGCCGTGAGTCTGAGCTCATCTCCTCATGCTGTCATGACCAGTGTATAATAATAATAACATCTGCTCTAATCTGACCCTAGAGCTCCTCATGCTGTCATGACCAGTGTATAATAATAATAATAACATCTGCTGTAATCTGACCCTAGAGCTCCTCATGCTGTCATGACCAGTGTATAATAATAATAACATCTGCTGTAATCTGACCCTAGAGCTCCTCATGCTGTCATGACCAGTGTATAATAATAACATCTGCTCTAATCTGACCCTAGAGCTCCTCATGCTGTCATGACCAGTGTATAATAATAATAACATCTGCTCTAATCTGACCCTAGAGCTCCTCATGCTGTCATGACCAGTGTATAATAATAACATCTGCTCTAATCTGACCCTAGAGCTCCTCATGCTACCATGACCAGTGTATAATAATAATAACATCTGCTCTAATCTGACCCTAGAGCTCCTCATGCTGTCATGACCAGTGTATAATAATAATAACATCTGCTCTAATCTGACCCTAGAGCTCCTCATGCTGTCATGACCAGTGTATAATAATAATAACATCTGCTCTAATCTGACCCTAGAGCTCCTCATGCTGTCATGACCAGTGTATAATAATAACATCTGCTGTAATCTGACCCTAGAGCTCCTCATGCTGTCATGACCAGTGTATAATAATAATAACATCTGCTCTAATCTGACCCTAGAGCTCCTCATGCTGTCATGACCAGTGTATAATAATAATAACATCTGCTCTAATCTGACCCTAGAGCTCCTCATGCTGTCATGACCAGTGTATAATAATAATAACATCTGCTGTAATCTGACCCTAGAGCTCCTCATGCTGTCATGACCAGTGTATAATAATAATAACATCTGCTCTAATCTGACCCTAGAGCTCCTCATGCTGTCATGACCAGTGTATAATAATAATAACATCTGCTCTAATCTGACCCTAGAGCTCCTCATGCTGTCATGACCAGTGTATAATAATAATAACATCTGCTCTAATCTGACCCTAGAGCTCCTCATGCTGTCATGACCAGTGTATAATAATAACATCTGCTCTAATCTGACCCTAGAGCTCCTCATGCTGTCATGACCAGTGTATAATAATAACATCTGCTCTAATCTGACCCTAGAGCTCCTGTTCTTCAGCACCTTCCTTCACACCATGAAGAGAGAGTGGAACGGCATCGACCGGCTGCGGATGGACAAGTTCTACCAGGTGTGTGTCTGACCTGCGCTGTGTGTGTGTCTGTGTGTGTGTGTGTGTGTGTGTGTGTGTGTGTGTATATTCTTCTGTCAATCACAACACCTGTGCTCTTCCTCCTGTCAGCTCGTCCGCTTCGTCTTCCGGGAAGTGTTTGAGATGCTGAAGAGACGGAAGTGGGACTCGAGGTGAGGCTGAGTCTATTATATAACATGAGTGACTCAACAGCAGAGAGCTGGTTACGGCGCTGATTAATCACCGTAACGTCACGATCTCCACTCGCTCCATCTTCATCCCGAACGACGCTGATTAATCACCGTAACGTCACGATCTCCACTCGCTCCATCTTTATCCCGAACGACGCTGATTAATCACCGTAACGTCACGATCTCCACTCGCTGCATCTTTATCCCGAACGGCGCTGATTAATCACCGTAACGTCACGATCTCCACTCGCTCCATCTTCATCCCGAACGACGCTGATTAATCACCGTAACGTCACGATCTCCACTCGCTCCATCTTTATCCCGAACGACGCTGATTAATCACCGTAACGTCACGATCTCCACTCGCTCCATCTTCATCCCGAACGACGCTGATTAATCACCGTAACGTCACGATCTCCACTCGCTCCATCTTTATCCCGAACGACGCTGATTAATCACCGTAACGTCACGATCTCCACTCGCTCCATCTTTATCCCGAACGACGCTGATTAATCACCGTAACGTCACAATCTCCACTCGCTGCATCTTTATCCCGGACGACGCTGATTAATCACCGTAACGTCACGATCTCCACTCGCTCCATCTTTATCCCGAACGACGCTGATTAATCACCGTAACGTCACGATCTCCACTCGCTCCATCTTTATCCCGAACGACGCTGATTAATCACCGTAACGTCACAATCTCCACTCGCTGCATCTTTATCCCGGACGACGCTGATTAATCACCGTAACGTCACGATCTCCACTCGCTCCATCTTTATCCCGAACGACGCTGATTAATCACCGTAACGTCACGATCTCCACTCGCTGCATCTTTATCCCGGACGACGCTGATTAATCACCGTAACGTCACGATCTCCACCCGCTCCATCTTTATCCCGGACGACGCTGATTAATCACCGTAACGTCACGATCTCCACCCGCTCCATCTTTATCCCGGACGACGCTGATTAATCACCGTAACGTCACGATCTCCACTCGCTGCATCTTTATCCCGGACGACGCTGATTAATCACCGTAACGTCACGATCTCCACCCGCTCCATCTTTATCCCGAACGACGCTGATTAATCACCGTAACGTCACGATCTCCACTCGCTGCATCTTTATCCCCGACGACGCTGATTAATCACCGTAACGTCACGATCTCCACTCGCTCCATCTTTATCCCGAACGATGCTGATTAATCACTGTAACGTCACAGATCTCCACTCGCTCTATCTTTATCCCGAACGACGCTGATCAATCACCGTAACGTCACAATCTCCACTCGCTGCATCTTCATCCCGAACGACGCTGATCAATCACCGTAACGTCACGATCTCCACTCGCTGCATCTTTATCCCGAACGACGCTGATTAATCACCGTAACGTCACGATCTCCACTGGCTGCATCTTTATCCCGAACTACAGCGATTATTCTCAGAAACGTCAGAATCTCCACTCGCACGCGCTCGATCTTCATCCTGTGTGTGTGTGTGTGTGTGTGTGTGTGTGTGTGTTCAGTGTGGTGAGTGCATTCTTGCAGCAGTTCTCAGCTCAGCTCCTGCACAGCTCCAGCGCCGCTCCGGCCGGACTCGTCCACCATGTGCTGGACCTCTACACCACTGAGCTGGCCCGCGTCGGCTCCGCTCAGGTACTGATCCATCACACGAGACCGGAATGATTTCAGGAAGGGTTTTGGATCTTTCGGGATTTCCTTCATATTTATCTGCTGTTGTCACTAGAGGATGAGAGAGAATCGTCTCTACAGCCATCACACACACACACACACTGAATCTTATTAGTCTGATGAGTATAGCTGTGTCTGATCTGTGTTTCTCCTCCAGCTGACCGCAATGCAGAACCTGACCTTTATTGAGCCCTTCTGCAAGACCATGGCCAAGACCAAAGAGTAAGTCCTCCAGCACTCGTTCAGCTCGCGTCTACACGCTTTAATGTGATGTTGATACTCATTCTTCTTCCGGCTCTTCAGTCGAGTTCTGCTGAAGGCCATCGGCAGCAATATCTTCGACACCATCATTGACCAGGTTCCTTTTGCCATCGACGATCTGCTCCGAGAGCTGCGTCAGGCTGAAAGGGAGGAAGACCTGAAGAAGAAGAAGAAAGCTCAGGATAATGGTGGGTGGATCGACCAAACACCATCAAGTCTGACCGCGGCTTAATCTAAGCGTCCACAACATGTGTCACAGCAGGTCAAATTACACTGTTCAGAACACATTTTATTATTACATTCTCAATTAATGAAATCATTACAAACATTATACTCACATTACACCCACACTGTGGTACGAACATCAAGAATGAAACATAATCATCGAAGTGCATCATATTTGTCCCAAATTGTTGATGGTGAAATCCAGGGGGGGAGGCGCGATTAGTTAAAATAAAAGTCGACCATTTGATAAAATAATAGCTTAGATGAGTCAACTCAACGATAAAATATATTAGTCAACTAATTGATGATAAAATAGTTTATATTAGTCGACTAACTGATAAAATAATCAATCATATTAGGTGATTCATTGGTAAAAAAATCAGTAAGATTAGTCGGTTATTTATCAAATATTTGTTTACATTGGTCGACTAACAGATAAAAAAACTATTAGATTAATCGACTTATTGTTAAAATAGTTTATATTAGTCGACTAACTAATAAAATCGCTTGGATTAGCTGACTGATTGACAAAAATAATAGTTTATATTAGGCAACTAACTGATAAAATAATCAATTATATTAGGCGTTTAACCGATTAGATTAGTCAGCTAGCTGGTAAAATAACTGATTTGATTATTCGATTAACCAATAAAATAATCTATTAGATCAGTCAACAAATTGTTAAAATAATAGCTTAGATTAGTCGACTAACTGATAAAACAATTGTTAGTTGACTAGCTGGTAAAATCTATAAGATTAGTCGGCTGTTTATAAAATATGCATTTATATTGTCGACTAACTGATAAAAAAAATTGATTAGATCAATCGACTAATTGTTAAAATACTTTGAATAGTTGACTACCTGATAAAATTGCTTGGCTTAGCCGACTAATTGATAAAATAATTGTTTATAGTTAATAGTTAGTCAACTAACTGATAAAATAACCGATGAGATTAGTCGATTAACTAATAAAATAATCTAGCAGATTAGTCAACCAATAGATGAATAATCGATTAGATCAGTCGACATATTGATAAAATAAACGATTTGATTAGTCGGCTAACCGATATAATAACCGATTAGATTAGTCGCCAAATTGATAGAATAACTGATTATATTAGTCGATCAACAAAATAATCTAGCAGATTAGTCGACCAGCAGATGAATAATCGATTAGATCAGTCGGCAAATTGATAGAATAACTGATTATATTAGTCGATCAACAAAATAATCTAGCAGATTAGTCGACCAGCAGATGAATAATCGATTAGATCAGTCGGCAAATTGATAAAATAACCTTTTAGATTACTTGACCAATCGTTACGATAATCCTTTAGATTAGTTGTCTAATTGATAAAATAATCTAGTCAATAAATCGATAAAATAGTTGTTTACATTAGTTGAAGAAAAACAAATAAACAAAAGATTTGATTAGTCGACTAGCCAATAAAATAATCTACTAGATTAGTCGATTAATTGATCAAATAATTGATTAGAATAGTCGACTAAACAACAGCAAGAAGAATAAAAAAAATCCGTAAGATTAGATTCGGCCCTTCGGTCCTTAAGATTCGGCTAATTGATAAAATAATAATTTAGATTAGTCAACTAATCGAGAAAAGTAAACAATAATCTATTAGATTAATCAACAACAACAAAAAGTGATTGGATGCAGCCCAAGTGGAATCGAATCATAGGTGATCCAGAGACAGTGTCACAGGGAAGGGTCCGGTTTAAAAGCATGACCGTTCATAACACAACCTCTCGCCGTTTCCTAAATCATTTAGCTTCGCCTTTTAACCCTTTGCACTGACACGCATGAAACCAGTTATGTTGTTGTCATTCTGATGGTCGCGGTGCATGTGACGGGTAAAATAAATGAATTGTAGTGATATTTGATTGACATGTTTCGTGTTTTTGTGGATTGCCAGATTCTGAGGAGGACTGTGAGGATGAAGGTGTGTGTTCACTCCCAGATGACATGGAGAGTAAGGATGAATATGCATGCGGACCAGTCCTTCAGGTGTGTGTTGAGTTGAATATTCTTCTGTCAGGTCCAGTGGAAGTGTTGTTCTTGTGCTGTAGTGTGTGTTAATGTGGTGTGACAGTCTTTTACATTGGGTTTAGAGTAGGGATGGCTCGATACCACAATTTTGGCTTCGGTACGGTACCACAATCTAATACCGAAGTACCGATATTTAATCGATACCACAAGGTCTGATATTAGCGCGGGTATATTGCACGCGAATGAGAACAATTATGCAAGTTTTGAGTTTATAAAGTGGGAAATTACCACAAATGTTTATTAGTAAATTAATCAGCAAAGCTTATCACATCAAATCAGTCATTTGAAAACTTTCTTGTGAGAAATAATTTCAGCAAAAATCTCTCAAAATTAGCAAATTGCTTCTGGTTTCAAAAGACATCGGACTACACTAAAGCAATCTGCATAATCCTATTCAACATTTCACACTCGTCTCGGGATGGAGAACGGAAATCATTTGAACATGCAAGAGATTTTATAGCATTTCGTAATAACAGTTACAGGAGCTCATACGACACACACACACACACACACACACACACACACACACACACGCCTGTCACTTAGTCACGCTCGCACATTACACATCAAGTTTCCTTAAACAGTCAAATACACAGAATTATGTACAAATGTCCGTCTTTAGTGAGTAAGTTATTCACATAAACACAGGCGGTTGTGTCTAACGGGAATATAAATAGTGCAATAGTACGCGTGCAAATATAATGAGATCTAAATGTCATTGGTTGAAACGAAAGCTGGAGATTGTGATATTCGATCTTATGTTAGGCTATGTGTGTGCGTTGATCAGTGTTAAAAGAAAATAAATGTCTAAATGAGATGGTTTTAATGATAACTGACCTGTCGATCTCTTTAGAAGTCTTAAAGTCAGGATAGTGACAGATATGCTTCTTGGCTAGGTTTGATGGTTCTTCATCAGTTTTATAAGCAAAGTCATTACAAATGTCACTTCTACTCCTCTCTTTATTAATTCGTTTTGGGCATCTTGAGTGAGATTCAACTGCTTTATCCATTTTGTCCGTCTATGTTGTTGTCACATTTGCCGGTTGTTTCGGGTCAGTTTGGGTAGCGCGCTGCCATCTAGCGGTGAACTTCGGAACAGCAGCATATACCGAAATGTGACAAATCATGATATCGTACCGTTTTAAATAAAATATATACCGGTATTTTTCCAGTACCGGTATATCGCGCATCCCTAGTTTAGAGTAGTGTGTGTGTGTGATCATGGTGTTCTGTCTTCACAGTTCGACTATAGTGCGATAGCTGACAGGCTTTTTGAGGTGGCCAGTCACTCAAATATACCAAGCTTCAACCGCTCCAAGATTTACAAGTTTGTCAAAATGTAAGTGCTTTTGATATTTTATGTTCCGCATTATATTCCTGCATAAATGAGCATAAGTGGCCAGTTTAGTTTGTTTTAAAATCTTCCTCTTTAATCTCTCTCCCCCTGGGTGAAGTTTCCGAGACTTGTGTGAAGGTAAACTCCTTTAATATCAGAGTCTTTGAGTCAAAGGATGAGTGTTTCTGTGCCGTGTTGACTGTTGTGTGTGTTTGGTCAGGCCTGTTCCCTCAGAATAAAGTGGAGGACGTGTCCACTGATGAAGACGAGTATGACGACGGCAGACGGAAGAGGAAGACCAAGAAACAAATCAAACAACTGGAGGCACGCAGGAAAGCCAAAGGTGTGTTTGTCTAGTGCTCATCAGGTTTATTCATCTCTAAAAATAAGCCGAGGTCATATTAGGGCTGCACGATTTGGGGAAAATATCGAAATGCGATTAATTCTGGTGGGCCTTTTTTCTTTCTTTCTTTTTTAAATTACAAATGGAAAGTATGTATGTAATTGTGTGTGTGTGTGTACATAGCATTTAGTGATTTATATATTAATGAGTGATAATACATTTTGATTAATAATATTGCTAAATAAAAATATTTAAAAAAAGGAATATTACTCACAATAACATTTTCATTATTAAAAATGCAGTATGTGTGAATAACTTTAACAATATCATAATAATATTTATATTTTACAGAAGTTATTTTAGTCAAGTCATCTTTATTTCTATCGCTCTTCTCCAACGCCGATTGTGTCAGAGCAGCTTCAGTGTTAAACAGGACAATACTGCAGCAGAATTAGATTTGGCTGTACAGTCGTTCTGGAGTAAACAGTGATGTTATCAGCTTATTTTAATTTATCATAGAGAGACAATGTTGGCAGATCAGGATTATAGTTTATAGAATTGATTGAGACATAACATCTATTTTATTTGGATATTTTGTTGAATAACTTAGATCTAAATTTTTAGTGTCCCAACTATCCAAATTTAATAAAAAAACGTCAGCGTTATCTCTGACCATGCAGGCAGCCTATGACTAAAAATCACCAAAAAAAAGTCTTAGGATAAAATATTATATTATACAATCTGTGATTTTTTTTTAATCAGTGATAAGTTCTTAAAGTCTGTCTTAAATATGAAATATGAGGTATATTTATAAAGCAATGCTAATCAACATTGCCTTTATCACTGTATAAAATACTATAAAGTAATATACTGTCCGCCTCATTCTGTGATACGAAGCCCCGTCAGCTCACAAAAAGAAAATAAACACACGATTGTGACAATATGTGGTGTGTTTGAGTCCTTCTCTGGTATTTCCATAATAATAAAGTATATCATAATGCAGTGCTAATGACATGGAGTACAGTAAAATAATACATTAGGTCTCATTCTGTGATGAGAAGCCACATCAGCCCACACAGGACATCTCAAACTCCCTACTGATATGAAGTGAGTGAAACATGTTAATAAACGTCGTCTTTTGTTGGAGAGGTTTATGAACACTTCGCATTACTATTGTGTTGCTTTTTCAAACGCTGTGTTCCTGATCACAGAGCCGCTCTACACTAACACACACTGGGCATATATTTATTTAATTAAAATCACAGCCTTTACTCTTTCATAATCACACACAACCCAAATCACGATTGTGGTTCAATAATTTTATTTTCCTCTATTAACTTGTAGCTGTTCTATTGTGTATTCATTGATTGTTGTATTAGTGCGTCTGTCTTTCCTATTGTTTTATATATATATATATATATATGTGGTTCCTTTCTTAAATAAATAAAATAAGATTACACGTGCAGCCCTAGTCGATGTCAACTGAGCTGTGTGGCTAATTATAGAAATTATGATCATATTTCTGCACACAATTCTGTCTCAGTGCTTCTTCAAACCCAAATCTCACATATATTATGTTGCATGTTTCATATACATACTATAGTAATGACAGCAAGTTCTGCCTAATTACCAGCAACTAAACCTTTAGTGTGCACATGTTGATTAATATTCCTCGTTTCTGAAGTGTCGGTGTGTCCAGCAGGTCAGTCGGAGACGTCAGCTGACCCTGACAAATCCCAGGAAACCAAACAAAAAAACAAGAAAGGCAAGAAGAAAAAGAGAAAGAATGGAAGTTTGAAGAGTGTGGAGGGAGAGACGGATCAGCAGAGCGACGCACAGACAGCGGTCGAGCCCACGGAGCCTTCGCCGGACGCAGAGAAACCAGAATCTGATGAAAAGGAGCATCCGGCCGCAGTCAAACTGCTGAAGAAGAGGCGGAGGAGGAAGCCCGCTGTGAGCAAAACCAATGAAGACAACTCGCAAGACATCGTGCAGAAAGATGGCGGAGAAATGGAGTTAACATGCTCGATCTCAGCCGGAGTGGACGAGCCGACAGGACAGGAGACCACCGACTCTAAAGCATCGCCTAAAACACTGGTCAAGAAGAAGAAGAAACAACAGAAGAACACAGCCGCCGGCGCGCCGGAGCCAAGCACCAATGGAGTCGCTCATCAGACGGTGACCCTCATGAGACCGAAGAAGAGGAAGCAGAAGACTGGCCCTGCCGAGGAGGTCAAACCAGAGAGGAAGAAGAGGGTGATGGAGGAAGAGGTGAAGGAGAATGGACACGCCATGGGCGAGACGAGCGGAAAGAGGCCGAAGATCATCAGTGTAAGTCTTTCAGGCTCTCTGACACATCTGCCCTTATAATGCATGAAGATTCTTGAGGAAAACATCTGGTTTTCAACAGAAAATAATTTTATTTGGAAATTCTACTGATAATTCATTGGAAAAAAAAAACATTTTAACACCATTCATTAAAAATTTGGATTCATTTGTCACAAAATAGTGCACTCTGTCAAATAAATGAATGAGTGACAAAAATAAATAACCTTTTTACAAAAATACAATAATTATGTAGGCCTATGTATGTATGTAATTGTGGTATTGTGAAGATAGATATAAAATAAGCATCTGCTTTTGATAAAACATCTGACATTAAAGTCTTTAAACAAACCAAACTGGGTTTGCAGTAAGAACAGCAGTGCGAATGGGCCTTTATAATGCACATTAAACTAATTCATAACCCTGTCAGTAATTACACCGCCTATGGTGTTGGCGCTCTCTACTGTTTCCTCTGCTTTTTCCCTCTGCCCCCGTGATTTTGCCTATATGGCGAATATAAGACGACCCCTCCGTTATTCAGCCTATTTTTAGGCCACAAACCTCGTCTTATATTCGGGTATATACGGTCCTCCGTTACAAGTGAAAGTTGTAAAAACAGATACTGGAGTAAAAATACAGAAGGATTTGTTTTCAGAAGTACTCAAGTATCAAAAGTAAAATCTTTATGTCAATGCATTATTTTATTATTGTTGTATAAATGAGTGATGCTCCATCCAACATACTATACGACTAACTTAAACTAATTGAAATATGTGTATATAAGTTTCAAAGCTCTTTATAAAGCTGCTGTCACTTTAAGGCCGAATGCACGGATCCAATACACTGATACACATCTGATATTCTCACACTGTTCACCTTCACTGAAGACAGAATCAACTTTGTTTATGTGAATCCTCCACTAAATGAGCATTTGGACATCCGTCTTCTTCCATTTTGCTCTAAACTATAAATCAGTGTTTAATAAATGCTGTGAAATCATTGAACTTCACGAGACTCTACAAGAGTGATTCCTGAAAGGCTTTCTGCAAAAACCCAAACACCTTTTAAAGAAGAAAAAAATCATTCTCTTTACTTTCTTTTTAGACAAAGCTGCTACAGAAACAACTTTTGACTTCGAGGACCTTGATGTAGTGAAGTTAAAGTCATAAGTTTCCAGAAAAAATTGATACTCAAGTAAAGTACAGATACTCAAAAAGTGTCTAAGTACAGCACTCGAGTACATGTAGTTAGTTCCTGTCCAGCTCTGACCTCTGAGTCTCTGAGTCCCTGACGCTTTTCTTGCCTCTCTTTAGGAGGCGTCAGCTCTTCCTGGCAAACAGAAGCAGTTTGTGCTCCGGCAGAAGAAAGCCCCCACGCCCCTCTTCTGCAAAGCTGCCGGATACATGCTCGGCAAAAAGGTACAAACCCGTCTGCTCCTGTGAAGATCCGCTCGCAGGAGAGGTATGAGATTTGGCACAGAGACCGAGGACAGTCCACACATTCCCCACAGCAGTTATAGAGTCTCTAACTCAGTCTCTCTAGCGCCACCACCTGTCCAAGATTTGACTTGCATTTGTGTTAAACTTGACTAACTAAAAAAAGATGTGAATGACTAAATATGACTAAAACTCTAAGTGACAAAATGAACACTAGTCTCTATCTCAGTCCCTCTAGTGCCACCACCTGTCCAAGATTTGACTTACCGTATATGCTAATAACTTCTGAACGGCATGGGCTAGATTCCTTGGCTCAAGTCGATTTGACTGACCTCATTTTCCGTCATGAAAATTTTCCCGCCATTTTAAATTTTTCTGAAAACTACTTTTTCAAACTCATCCTAGGCCATGGCTCCGATTTTCACACAAATTGAACCAGATCATCTTCAGACCATGCCAGAAAAAAAGTTGATTGGTCAAACCATTCTTGAAAAACATGCAAATGAATTCGACAAAGTGCCCGCCAAAATGAACATGAGGTTGTCTCCGCAACACTTCAGTGTATTCTGACCAAACTTGGTGTGTGTTATGCCAACCATGACCTGAAGCGACCTGCTGTTTCAGCACAGTGCCACCTGGTGGTCCGGAGAATTTGCTTTTTTGCTTATAACTTCTAAGCTCTTTGGCCAAAACTCACAAAACCAGAGGTGTACATGTGAGCTGAAGTCAGGAAACTAACATAAAACATCTTAAATACTAAAGAAAAATCTGAAGACCTTATATTTGGGGATGAAACAACAGATGTTGTGATATGACTTAATGTGATTTTATTTAGCTTCAAAAGGAGATGATTTGATGAAATGAATGCGAGTGCTGCATGTTTCAAAGTAAAACACAGGGCTGTTTCTCGCTCTACACCAGGGGTCTCCAAACTCAGTCCTGGAGGGCCAATGTCCTGCAGAGTTTAGCTCCAACCCCAATTAAACACTCCTGATGGTTCAGGTGTGTTTAATTGGGGTTGGAGCTAAACTCTGCAGGACATCGGTGTGTTATTCATTTCACCTGTCATAATGTTATGCCTGTTCAGTGTCTAGCTCTTATTATTTTGACCCATCCCATCCTCATTTATAAAAAACTGTCAAAACGTGTTTTATCTTAACTGTGAAGTTGCTGAAATCAGTCATTTAATGGTTTGTCGCTCAAACATTGACCTGCAGACCCTGCATTTGACCCGTCTAATGTTGTCTCTTAATATACATTTTTTTGCAACTGTTTTCTCCTCCAGGTTATGCAGAAGAAAGTTCGATTTGGCCTGAAGAATAATAAAACAATGGGTATGTTTTATTGTGTAAATAGTAAACAGAAATACTGAGGTTGAACGTCAGTCTAACCACTGAAGTGTGTGTGTGTGTGTGTGTGTGTCAGAGTTCAGAAAGATGGACCGGAGTTCACAGGTCAGTCCGGCCTCTCAGTCCCGAGTGCCCTTTGATCCCAAGAGGACGCCGAAGTCCAGCGTGTTGAAATCTCCCTCGTCATCACCCGCCGTCACGAGAAGAGCCATGGCTGCAGATTTCTTCTGAAATAAAGCTGCATGCGTTCCTCTCTCAAAGTTTAATCTGTTTATTCTTTTGTGAAACCAGTGCCTAAAGATATATTTTATATATTCACTTCAGTGTTCTCATATTTTACTTCTCTTCCTACTTGCGAGAGTTGCAGTATTTTATGGAGGCTTTTTTAGACTATCTGGATCATTCCCAAATATCATAAATGTAATGAGTGAACAGTGGCAGAAACGAGAGTTTTCTCTCTGTAATCCTGAAGACTTTGGGTGGGTTTGATAAACCGGAGCTTCATCCCTGCTCCAGTGAGTAAATCTCAATCTCTCGAGGATCCATTAGTTCAATCAAACTCATGAAATCTGCAGCTTTTACCCCATGAAGTGTCCGGAAGAAAGATGTGTTGAGGTGTGTGTGTATCATGACTCTGAATAAACTCATCCTCTGTTTTACATTTCAGTGAATAACGTCACATTTACTCTTTCTTTTGTTGCACTGCTGTTGTGTAAATCAAGTTAAAATCATTACATTTAGGCTGGGTGCACAATTTAATAGTACTTTAAATGCACTAAAATTTCAACTAAATATCCAAATAAAATGAATTACTAAATTAACTGTTTTTATGATATCACTGATCTGATAACATCACCGTTTTCTCCAAAACGACTGAAAAGCCGAATCAAATTTTGTTGCAATATTGTCCTGTTTAACACTGAAGCTGCTTTGAAACAAAACAATCGGCATTGTAAAAGTGCAATAAAAATAAAGGTAACTTGACTCTAAAACTCAAGAAATGAACACCAGCAGTCCGCCAGAACACACAGCTCAATCACACACTTATTCAATAACTTTTGGCAGAAGTCACTGTTGTGCAAATCTAAAGAGTGTATTATTGAATGTGTGGGACTTCTGATTCATTCAGGTCGCTCTTGTGGTTTGCTTATTGAATGCACACAGAAATTAATTTAAAAATGGAAAAATATCCAGAGAACTGTCAATCCTTATTAGCTAACTTGATATCTTGAATGATGAAAAACAGAATGATGACAAGGTAACACTTTACAAAAAGGTCCTAATCCATTACCTAAATTGAGCAAACGTCTCGGTTACTTATGTAACCCTCGTTTCCTTCGAAGGGCTGATGAAATGGGGGTTTCGCTTAGAAAGCCTGCTGCCTTCAATCTCAATCAAAACGATCCAATGACAAGGAAATGTCATGGGTCTGCGGAATTTGCCTAATGCAACCCCCCCCCCCCCCCACTGCGTGGGTATAAACGGCGTTGCATTGCAGTCATGCATTTATGTTACCTGCTGAGGAGCCGAGGCCGACCGCCCCGGCCATACCAGCGGCACAGCGGATGTGGCATGGGGACGTAACGTCTCCGTTCCCTTCTTTCAGGGAATAAGGGTTACATACGTAATCGAGACATTCCCTTTCAGTCAGTACACAACGAGTTACGTCAGTACTGACGAAATGGGGGTCCCAATCTAATCACGCCACAGCGGCTGCTTCCAGCATCCTGGGCTGACCTGTGCACACTGCCTCGGAGTTTAACATGACAAGGGACCGGCTCAGCTACCAAGGTACACTGGGAGGCATATCCCACTTGGAGAAATGCAACCACAGCACCTACCCGTAGGGAGGACTTAGGAATACATGTATGTATCCAGTCGCCGGTGGAAAAGTTTTTCAACCCGAGGGATGGCAAGGGTCTTGCCAAGGGAAGACACGTGCTCAAGAAGACTTACCGTGGAGAATACACATGTGACGGTTGGCCTGCGGGGGAACCGTACACACGAGCACCTAGCCTGGCACGAGGGCTGGGACCATTCGGGCATGCACTCTGGTGCCGGCATCAACAGTGCTGGAGGAACTCAGGGCCTTTGAAGAGGCTCACCTGAGCGAATATAAGCACACGTATCCAGTCCATTTAGGAGGGGAATGGCGCAGCAAGCGAAGACACCAGCGTGTGTCCAGTTACTGGCCATGTGGGGCGAGTAAACGAGAGGACACAGGCTCCACCCGCAGATTATAAAATCTTGCGAATGTGTTCGGTGTCGCCCAGCCTGCAGCTCTACAAATGTCTGTCAGCGAGGCGCCACGCGCCAACGCCCAAGAGGCAGCTACGCTCCTAGTAGAGTGTGCTTTGACCCCAAGGGGGCATGGCAAGCCCTGAACCTGGTAAGCCAGGCCAATGGCGTCCACTATCCAGTGGGACAGCCTCTGCTTGGAGAGAGCCTTCTCCTTCTGCTTCCCTCCGTAACAGACAAAGAGCTGGTCTGAGGTCCTGAAGCACCGCGTCCTGTCTACGTAAGCGCGAAGGCGCATACTGGACAGAGCAGTACCGAGGCTGGGTCTGCCTCCTCCAAGGGCAGCGCTTGCAGGTTCACCACCTGGTCCCTGAAGGGAGTGGTAGGACCCTTGGGCACATATCCAGGCTGGGGTCTCAGGACAACGTGAGAGTTAGCTGGCCCAAATTCCAGGCACGCTTCGTCGGCCGAGAATGCCTGCAGGTCCCCTACCCTCTTGATCGATGCCAGAGCAACAAGGAGCGCTGTCTTCATTGACAGGAACTTAAGCTCCGCTGTCTGCAGAGGCTCGAAGGGAGCCCTACGCAGGGGAGTTAGGACCACTGCGAGGTCCCATGAGGGTACCTGTAGGGGGCGAGGTGGATTTAACCTTCTTGCCCCCCTGAGGATCCTGCGGACCAGGTCGTGCTGTCCCACCGTTCTTGCTTCCAGCAGGACATGGTGCGCAGCTATTGCCGCCACGTAGATCTTGAGGGTGGAGGGAGACAGCCTTCTCTCCACCCCTTCCTGGATGAAGGAGAGCACAGACCCGATTGAGCATTTGGTGGGATTTTCTCCTCGAGAAGCACACCAGACGACGAAGAGGTTCCACTTCGAAGCATACGCCCGACTTGTGGACGAGGCCATAGCTGAAGTGTTAGTGGCGACCACTGGTGGTGGTAGGCCACTCAAACCTGCCATGTCCCGTCCAGGAGCCACACGTGGAGGTTCCAGAGGTCGGGATGCGGGTGCCACACAGTGCCCCCTCTCTGAGAAAGGAGGTCCTTCCTCAGAGGAATAAGCCAAGGAGGTTAAGTATGAGTTTGGGGAACCAGGTCCGGCCGGGCCAATACGGGGCGACCATGAGGACCTGCTCCTCGTCCTCCCTGATCTTGCACAGGAGCTGTGCGAGAAGGCTCACTCGGGGAAACGCATACTTGCGCAGGCCCTGCGGCCAGCTGTGTGCTAGTGCATCCGTGCCGAGGGTCCCCTCGGTCAGGGAATAGTGCCAGCGGCAATGGGAGGAGTTGTGGGAGGCAAACAGATTTATCTGTGCGTCGCCAAACTGGTCCCATATCAGCTGAACCGCCTGGGGATGGAGCCGCCATTCCCCCAGTAGAGGCTGAAACCGCGACAGCTCGTTGGTCACTCAGTTCAGTTCCCCGGGGATATAAATGGCACGAAGCGACCTCAGATGCTTCTGACTCCATAAGAAGAGGTGGCGGGCGAGTTGCGTAGACTACCTTGGCGGTTGATGCACGCTACTGTCGCCGTGTTGTCTGACCAGACCACTACGTGCTTGTCCTTAAGCAGGGCTCGAAAGTGGTGCAGGGCAAGCCATACGGCCAGCAACTCGAGGCAATTGATAAGCCACACACGCTGGGGCTCTTTCCAGGCCCCAACGGCGCCATGACCATTGCACATGGTACCCCAGCCCGTGGCAGAGGCATCCGTGGATATGCCTGGAAACTCGTTCTAAGGGAATTCCTACCCATAGAAACTGGAGGTTCCTCCACTGGGTGAGGGTTTGGCAGCAGGACGGGGTCACTTGGACCCGGAACGCGTCGCGTTGCCATGCCCACCTCAGGACTCGCTCGCGAAGCCAGTGCTGAAGCGGTCTCGTATGGAGCAACCCGATCGGCGTTACTGCGACTGCGGATGCCATATGCCCCAGGAGCCTCTGAAAAAGTTTCAGTGGGACCACGTTCCTGCGTTCGATCTGACGAAGGCAGGCCAGCAGAGACTGCACGCGCTTGCTTGTAAGCTGCGTGGACATGGCGACCGAGTCGATCTCCATACCGAGAAAAGAGATCCTCTGCACTGGGCAGAGTTTGCTCTTTTCCCAGTTGACCCGAAGGCCCAGACGGGCAAGATGGTGGAGAACCAAGTCCCTGTGTTCGCAAACCTGCTGTTGCGAGTGGCTGAGGATCAGCCAGTCGTCGAGATAATTCAGGATGCGAACCCCGAGTTGCCTGAGTGGCACTAGGGCTGCCTCGACGAGCTTCGTAAAGGCGCGAGGAAACAGGGCCAGCCCGAATGGGAGTACAGCATACTGGTATGTTCTCCCCTCGAAAGCAAACCGAAGAAACGGTCTGTGTCGAGGAAGTATGGAGACATGAAAGTACGCACCCTTCAGGTCGATCGCTGCAAACCAATCGCGTGGACAAACCCATTCGAAAATGCGTTTGGCTGTCAACATCTGGAAGGGAAGCCTGTGTAGGGTTCGGTTCAAGATGCGCAGATCCAGGATTGGCCGTAACCCACCGCCTTTTTTGGGTACAATGAAGGACTGTAAAAGCCAGACTTCATCTCGGCCGGAGGGAAGATCTCGACGGCACCCTTCGCCAGTAGGGTATCGAAATCCGCAAGCAGGACAGGGGCATTGCCACCCACCAGCGTATAGCAGACTCCCCGAAAGCGGGGAGGAGAACATGCGAACTGAATCGCATAGCCGAGCCTGATGGTGCAGGCGAGCCAGTTGGACAGCTTGGGGAGCTCTAGCCAGGCCTCCAAAAACTGAACCAAGGGGATCATGCGAGCCACAGGCGTACCCGGCGTGGGGCAGCGAAGCGGAACACCCAGCCCAGACCTAGGAGGCATGGAAGCAGCCCAGATGGGGGGTGGGATCGAGTTCCGCATCCTGCCAGTGGAGACCAGGGGAGGCGGAGCGTCCCGCGAGGGTCTCAACTGGGAGGGGGCTGGCGACAGAGGGGATCGAGAGTGGCAAGGCACTGAGGCGGCACACACTGCCAGTCGCGCCCTCTTGGGGTCCGGAGGTGAATGATTCAGTTCTTCCTTTAACCAACAAAAGTGTGCTGCCAGTCCCTTTTTGGGGGTCAACAGCGGGTTGGGTGATTGTAAACAAAAGATTCTGCCCCGGCCCTCCTCCGGGGGAGGGAGCGGTCCTGTCACCATCTCCTTGGAGAGAACCGAGTACACCCTCAGGGGGGGGACCCCAGTGTACCCTGTAACCGCGCCGCTTATCGAGTGCCATGAAGGCGGAAGCGGCCGCCGAATGATCGCGGAAAGACAACGGGGACTTCCACGACCTCGAGACCTCTTCATGCACCTCCGGGAAAAAAGGCACTGCCGGCTGGCGGGCGCTCGGCGCGGGCCGCCGCCAGATCGCAATCATCCAGCCTCTCGGCTTTTGGCCGCTTGGATTAGCATGGCTGTCAGCCCCGGATCAGACTCGGGCAATGCCGACACTCGCGATGGAGGCTGCACCGCCGAATCCTCATCTCCGGAGGAATCTAGCCTGCCTTGTGATGCGGCGATCGATATAGCATCGCCCGCCTGCCCCCTAAATGAAACGCGGGGCCCAGGACGGGAAACACCAGCACTAACATCTGGTAGTGCCACGGGTTGCAGTACCGAAGAGGGGGGTGTGGCCCAAGGAACACTCGTCGAGTTGGCCCACACCGACACCCTCAGATCACCCTGACCACCAGCCAATGTACCTCCTATAGGGGTGTGGTAGAGGGGACTCTCGCTCCAGAACGTAGATCATCGAGTCTTGATCGCAGCACTGCGATGGTCATGTTCCCGCAGCAAGAACATGACGCATCCATGAATGTTTGCGAGGCCCAAGCACGCCAAACAGTGCTCATGCCCGTCAAGCGGACTAACATATCGACCGCACCCAGGAACGGAGCACGGGCAAAACATCTTTAAAAAGACATGCCGTGTGCAGCTCTTTTAGAGAGGAGTTTTACTTGGGCAGAGTGCTGAGACGGCCAGCGAGAAAACACAGACCAATACAGACCACTGCACAGATCGACAGGAATGCGAGACTCGCTGGAATGCGCCGTCACATCAACACTCTGGGGAGACACTCGTCTTGAAGAGATAGGAAGGCTTAGGAAGGCTCCGAAGCAGAAACATAAATGCGTGACTGCAATGCAACGGCGTTTATACCCACGCAGTGGGGCGGGGTTGCATTAGGCCAATTCCGCAGACCCATGACATTTTCATGTCATTGGATCATTTTGATTGAGATTGAAGGCAGCTGGCTTTCTAAGCAAAACCCCCCATTTCATCAGTACTGACGTAACTCGTAGTGTACTGACTGAAAGGGAACAATGAGTCACAGTATTTATCGATCTTTGTTAATGTTAGTTAATGGTTTATTGTAAGTTGATGTGTAACAGAATCCTAGACTCAGAGACAGGGATTTATTGAACAGATGGACTGAAGCAGGTAAGTAATGATGAAGTCAGAGTTATGATGAGGATATTTCCCGCCGTAAACACCCTTCATCTGGATTGAGAGGTGCTGAATGATGAGTTAATGGGGGAAAACACCAGTAAAACTAATGGTTATCAGTTTAAACTAAAGATTGGACTTGATATAGTGTTTCTTACATCTTACCAAAGATCCAGCGATCCATGGATAATGACATCCAGAATCGTGTTTCCTGGCATGAGCCTGATTTCATAAATATCTATTGTTATCAGTAATCACAGTTTCGAGAGAGTCCCCATATGATTTATAGAGAGTAAATCTAAATGCGTATTTGGCGTGCTGTCCTGGGGGAGGGCTTCGAGCTCGGACTTTGGCCCAAACCCAGAGTACCCCCGTATGTAAGTGGTTTAGAACAAAAAAAAGAGCAAAATGTGGATAAGGGGTGGTGGAGGGATGCTGATAAACTGTCAACAAAATGGAGGTATGACAGCTCTGTATATATATATATATATATATATACAGTATTGTTCAAAATAATAGCAGTACAATGTGACTAACCAGAATAATCAAGGTTTTTCGTATATTTTTTTATTGCTACGTGGCAAACAAGTTACCAGTAGGTTCAGTAGATTCTCAGAAAACAAACAAGACCCAGCATTCATGATATGCACGCTCTTAAGGCTGTGCAATTGGGCAATTAGTTGAATTAGTTGAAAGGGGTGTGTTCAAAAAAATAGCAGTGTGGCATTCAATCACTGAGGTCATCAATTTTGTGAAGAATCAGGTGGCCCCTATTTAAGGATGAAGCCAACACTTGTTGAACATGCATTTGAAAGCTGAGGAAAATGGGTCGTTCAAGACATTGTTCAGAAGAACAGCGTACTTTGATTAAAAAGTTGATTAGAGAGGGGAAAACCTATAAAGAGGTGCAAAAAATGATAGGCTGTTCAGCTAAAATGATCTCCAATGCCTTAAAATGGAGAGCAAAACCAGAGAGACATGGAAGAAAACGGAAGACAACCATCAAAATGGATAGAAGAATAACCAGAATGGCAAATGCTCAGCCAATGATCACCTCCAGGATGATCAAAGACAGTCTGGAGTTACCTGTAAGTACTGTGACAGTTAGAAGACGTCTGTGTGAAGCTAATCTATTTTCAAGAATCCCCCGCAAAGTCCCTCTGTTAAAAAAAAGGCATGTGCAGAAGAGGTTACAATTTGCCAAAGAACACATCAACTGGCCTAAAGAGAAATGGAGGAACATTTTGTGGACTGATGAGAGTAAAATTGTTCTTTTTGGGTCCAAGGGCCACAGGCAGTTTGTGAGACGACCCCCAAACTCTGAATTCAAGCCACAGTACACAGTGAAGACAGTGAAGCATGGAGGTGCAAGCATCATGATATGGGCATGTTTCTCCTACTATGGTGTTGGGCCTATTTATCGCATACCAGGGATCATGGATCAGTTTGCATATGTTAAAATACTTGAAGAAGTCATGTTGCCCTATGCTGAAGAGGACATGCCCTTGAAATGGTTGTTTCAACAAGACAATGACCCAAAACACACTAGTAAACGGGCAAAGTCTTGGTTCCAAACCAACAAAATTAATGTTATGGAGTGGCCAGCCCAATCTCCAGACCTTAATCCAATTGAGAACTTGTGGGGTGATATCAAAAATGCTGTTTCTGAAGCAAAACCAAGAAATGTGAATGAATTGTGGAATGTTGTTAAAGAATCATGGAGTGGAATAACAGCTGAGAGGTGCCACAAGTTGGTTGACTCCATGCCACACAGATGTCAAGCAGTTTTAAAAAACTGTGGTCATACAACTAAATATTAGTTTAGTGATTCACAGGATTGCTAAATCCCAGAAAAAAAAAAAATGTTTGTACAAAATAGTTTTGAGTTTGTACAGTCAAAGGTAGACACTGCTATTTTTTTAACACACCCCTTTCAACTAATTGCCCAATTGCACAGCCTTAAGAGCGTGCATATCATGAATGCTGGGTCTTGTTTTTTTTCTGACAATCTACTGAACCTACTGGTAACTTGTTTGCCACGTAGCAATAAAAAATATACTAAAAACCTTGATTATTCTGGTTAGTCACATTGTACTGCTATTATTTTGAACAATACTGTACACATACACACACCTCTTTTGTTGATTAGTTGAGGCCTTTCCACCTGTGTCAATTATTTGATCATGCTCCTCCCGAACCTTGTTTAATAAAAACATAATTTATTATTATGTTTTTATTAAACGAGAAAATTACACATTATTATCAAATCTTCCCCTTCTGAGGGGGCACAGGGATGTCTATGGAGTCTGTGGTCAAGCCTCTCCTGACAAGATGGCAAGGACTTTTGGCGATGGTGAAATTCCTTGCAATCCCTCGCGTACCTTTTGGCATCAGATGCCATGTTTGACCACCAGAAGTACTCCTTCAGCAGCGAGAGGGTTTCATTGGCCCTCTGGGTGGCCAGTACCCAATGACATGTGGATAAGGGGAATGCACAGTGTGATGTAAAGCAAACCTGGTGGGAAACCCAGCGGACTGTTGGTGGAGACATTGGAGGAGGGCATGGTTTCCTCTGACCAAGTGATGGGACTTATGAAAAGTTTATCCGGCAGAATGGACTCAGATTTCTTGTTACCTTCTTTGAGACTATAGAGATGGGATAAGGCATCTGCCTTAATATTTTCTTTGGCCCAGGATGGTAGGAGATGGTAAGGGGTGAAGAATAATGCCCAGCGGGCCTATGGTGGACTGAGTCATTTAGTGTATTCAAGGTTTTTGCGATCTGTCAGAACCAGGAACGGATGATGGGAACCCTCCAACCAATGCCTCCACTCCTCAAGAGCCATCTTGATGGCGAGATGCTCCCAGTTTTCGATGTCAGAGTTGACCTCCGCTGGGTTGAGTTTGCGGGAGAAGAAGGCACATGGGTGGAGTCTACTTGGGGGTCCCCTTCTGCTGTGAAAAGACGGCTCCCACTCCTGTGGTCGAAGCATCCACCTCAACAACGAAGGGCTTGGCTGGATCTGGATGAACAAGTAGGGGAGCAGAGGTGAAGGCTTCTTCAAGGGGTTCGAAGGCTTGAGTGGCAGCAGGGTTCCAGGATAGAGACTTGGGCTTACTGCGTAGGAGGTGAGTAAGTGGACATGAGATGATACTGTAATCTTAGATGAAACGACAGGAGAAATTGGCAAATCCTAGGAATCTCTGGAGTTCTTATATGGTTGTGGGAGTGGGCCAGTTACAGATGGCATCCACCTTCCCCTCGTCCATCCGGATGCCACTGCGGTCGTTGTTGTAACCAAAGAACTGCACTGAGGGTTGATGTAAAAAACACTTCTCTGCCTTTAAGTACAGCTTGCACTCCATGGAATATGGAATGGAATATGAAGGGGGCGTGGACCAGTCCATATGGCATGATGAGAAATTCATAGTGGCCAGTAGGGGTCATGAAAGCGGTCTTCCACTTGTCTCCCTCACATTTCCGGATGAGGCAGCTTGGAATCTTGCCTGGGGCAGAAGACGTCGCTGAAGGGGGGTGTAGCATGGAGGAATGTCCACCGAAAGATTCTCTACCGGGCTCTTGTTGGGTGTTGTACACTCTGACAGTTCTTCGGGACGTAGAGCATAGAAGCTGTTCGGGAAGCTGTCGCCCCATTACAGGACCTCACCAGTCTTCCAGGAGATGACAGGGATGTGTTGCTCCAATAATGGGTGCCCTAATATCACGTCAGCAGTGGATTCCTCCAGAACCAGTAGATATTGTCGTTCCACATGCACGATACCCACTTGGAGGTAGATAGGACTGGCACTGGAATGAACTTCTCTTTGGCTGATAGGTTTGCCAGTTACCCAGTTAATCTGGTAGGCGGATGGCATAGCTGTGGTTTTGAGTCTGAGCTGATGGCAGAAGGGTGACAGAGATGAAGTTGCCGGCTGAACCAGAGTCAAGAAGGGAACAAACTGAAAGGGTGATAGTGGTTAGGATCACAATAGTGGGGAGTGGCTTCATTTTATTAGCAGAATGAAAAATGGCACTCACCGTGGTACGAGGAGGATGAATGGGACATTTGACAATGAAGTGCACAGAGGAACCACAGTAAATGCATAGACTCTGGGTCAGCCGCCTCTGCCGTTCAGTCTGGGTCAGACGCGTGCTTTCCAGTTGCTTAGGCTCAGGGACTGGTTCTTGAGAGTTGACGGATTCTGGTCAGCAGGGGGAAGGAGAGAATAGTGGCTGGCACTGGTGCTCTTCGAGACACAACTGCATATTAGTGGCGAATCGGATGAATAGCTGGATAAAGCCCAAGGGTATTGGATCCCTGAGTGCAGTTGCATCTCGCTGCATATGCAACCGCACTCGGGGATCCAATCTCTGTCGGTAAGGGTTTTTAGGACAGAGGAAACAGCAGTGTACAGATAAGTAAATTGTGTGAAAAATACTTTTTTTACTCGCGAAACATGAACTCATGTTATATTGCACACTGTAAACACAATCAAGGCTTCAAAAACACACGAAAAACGGGACCTTTAATGCCTACACCTACCCCAACCCAAAACATACCCTTACAATAATGCAGATACGTTAATTAAATGACGGGATATTGATGTGCGCATGCCCAGTGCCTGTAGTTGTATCCCTTTAACTCTTCACTGTGCTGGACGTAGTGTGATGACATCACCGTTTCAGAAAATATACGGATTCGCTGTACACACGAAAACGGATGATGGGCGTTTTCAGATTTATAAACCTTTGGGACCCAGTTTCAGAAAATATCGGATTCATGCTTTTAAAACGCCGGATCCGTGTGGATGAAACGCTGATACGGTACAAAATGTATACGTATACAGCTAAACGCGTCTCCGTGTGTGGACGGGGCCTTATTTTAAGTGATACAATTGCTCACCAATTAAAGAATCCCAGGCTGGCTTTCCGAAAACAATGATATGAAACTTGAAAGGGAATGATTGATGGGGTTATTCTGGGTCCAAAGGGTTTCAGCCCAGCGAAGTGCTTTGCCACTCAATTGTGAGAGAATGAATGCTACCTTGGTGCAATTGAGTACATGATACTCTTAAATTAAAACTCTTACATTAACACAGTTCGAAGGAGTGTTCTGTAATTGAATGACGATGGAGCCTGGCATGTCTGTGACAATATGAATGCATGTATTATATTTATATTAATTTAAAATTACTTGAATATGAATATGATTATGATTATAATTAGCAGCAAAAGATGAGCAATTTTGTCTCTAAGTTGTATCACTATAAGGGAATGGACCTTCCTGCATCAGTTAACATGTCAGTTTACTCACAGCTGATTGGTCCATTTGGGTTTACAATCTCTGACCCAGAATAAAATATGTAGTGTAAGTTAATATGGCGATGAAACCTGCTAAAAATCAATACATCTTCTTGAGCCTGAAAAACCAGAGTTAAACTAATCTCAAACTTACCAACTGAATCAGCTTCATGAACAGGCCATTGGCAAGTAGATCAGGTAAGAAGTCTGTAATCCACATTGGAGACCAGACGATGAATATCACAATGTGTGCTCTAAACCTGCATGCAAGTCATGTCTGAAAGATGGCGATAAACCCTCAATGTCATTGATACGAGTGGGATCAAGATTGCTTACTAGTTGGGGGCATGTCAGTTAGAAACATGGCAGAATACCACAATAATCAAGATATTCAGTAGCATTAATATTGTCATGTTTTTCTGTTTATAGCAAAGTAAGGTAATTGCTTGCTCAAAATATGATAACATTAAAATATAACAATATAAGATGTACCAATAAAGTTTATATTGGCTTCATAAATGAATTCAAAACATAAAGAAGCAAAACACACCTGCTGCACATTCTTCGTCTTGATGTAATGTGTTGTGGAAAACTTTTTCCACACCAGAGAATAACATCCGTTCTGGACCGGTGAGGTAATGTGTGAGTCAGTATTAGAGTAATGGCTCTCTGAATGAGTAACCAAACTCTCAGAATCATGAAGTGCTGAACTTTGTTATACATAGCAACTGTTATAACTGTGTTATAACCTAAACTTCAATGTTCATGTTGTGCTTTATCTCACAGTGAGTGAAGGTGACGGTCCCGATGAGGGGGACGATTCTATTCACACGCTGTGCCTTATTGGTGTTATCATTGCTTTATAAGAGGGGACGCTCTTGACCAAAATCAACATAAATCAGATTTGTGCTCTTTCATAAGAGTTTAGAAAGTGTTATTGATGGACTTTCATCTGTTTGCTCTTTCACAAAGAAAATATGAATGCTCAAAAATATATATAATTATTTTATGTATATTTAAAATATACAGAATCATGTATTGTGTTAATATATTGCAATATATTTTATAATACATAAGTAATTGATGCTTTTCATATATTGAATAATGTGACACTATATTGATATACCGAAATGCATGTGATTTTATATTCAAGAACACACATCATAATATAGATATACATGTGATTAAATATCGGACTGTGTATGTATAAATAACATTTACTGCATGTGTCAGTCTGAGTTTGTGTATCATGTTTTAGGTTTGTATTTCTGTTGGATTCTGTTTCATTGTCCTTTTCTAGTTTGTTACGTCTACACTACATTACCCATTATCCCTCCTGGCACTCACCTGCATACACTCCTCAATCATCCACATCTGCCATCATCCTCCCTCATCTGGTTTGTGTAATGTTGGCTACACACTGTTCTGTTCTGTTGTGTTCTGTCTCTGAGATATTCTGATTTCCTTAGTTTAATAAACATAACCATTATTTTGAATGACCTCTTTTATTAAGACGGCCACAGTATTGAAAGATGTGGAGCAGTTTGTGCAATATTGCCACACATTTACCTGGGTTGACCAACCACTCAGGGATCTATTTTGAAGTGGGTTGGATTCACACATGGCTCTATAGATACCAGCGGGAAATTCTAGCCAAGAATCCTCATTAACACAAGTGAGGCTGAGGAAGAAGAAACCTCCACTACATGTTCCCAAGAGAGGGTTAGGGTTAAAGTCCACTTCAGTGTCTGCTCAATCCCTAAGTCCACTCCAGTGTCCGCTCAGTCCCTGAGTCATTCAGTGTCCTCTTAGTCCCTGAGTCCGCTTCAGTGTCCGCTCAGTCCCCGAGTCCGCTTCAGTGTCCGCTCAGTCCCCGAGTCCTCTTCAGTGTCCGCTTAGTCCCTGAGTCCGCTTCAGTGTCCGCTCAGTCCCTGAGTCCGCTTCAGTGTCCGCTCGGTCCCCGAGTCCGCTTCAGTGTCCGCTCGGTCCCCGAGTCCGCTTCAGTGTCTGCTCAGTCCCTGAGTCCGCTTCAGTGTCTGCTCAGTCCCTGAGTCCGCTTCAGTGTCCGCTCAGTCCCCGAGTCCGCTTCAGTGTCCGCTCAGTCCCCGAGTCCTCTTCAGTGTCCGCTTAGTCCCTGAGTCCGCTTCAGTGTCCGCTCAGTCCCTGAGTCCGCTTCAGTGTCCGCTCAGTCCCTGAGTCTGCTTCAGTGTCCGCTCAGTCCCCGAGTCCGCTTCAGTGTCCGCTCGGTCCCCGAGTCCGCTTCAGTGTCCGCTCAGTCCCCAAGTCCGCTTCAGTGTCTGCTCAGTCCCTGAGTCCGCTTCAGTGTCCGCTCAGTCCCCGAGTCCGCTTCAGTGTCCGCTCAGTCCCCAAGTCCGCTTCAGTGTCTGCTCAGTCCCTGAGTCCGCTTCAGTGTCCGCTCGGTCCCCGAGTCTGCTTCAGTGTCCGCTCAGTCCCCAAGTCCGCTTCAGTGTCTGCTCAGTCCCTGAGTCCGCTTCAGTGTCCGCTCAGTCCCCGAGTCCGCTTCAGTGTCCGCTCAGTCCCCGAGTCCGCTTCAGTGTCCGCTGAGTCCCCGAGTCCGCTTCAGTGTCCGCTCAGTCCCCGAGTCCTCTTCAGTGTCCGCTCAGTCCCTGAGTCCGCTTCAGTGTCTGCTCAGTCCCCGAGTCCGCTTCAGTGTCCGCTGAGTCCCCGAGTCCGCTTCAGTGTCCGCTCAGTCCTTGAGTCCGCTTCAGTGTCCGCTCAGTCCCCGAGTCCGCTTCAGTGTCCGCTCAGTCCCTGAGTCCGCTTCAGTGTCTGCTCAGTCCCCGAGTCCGCTTCAGTGTCCGCTGAGTCCCCGAGTCCGCTTCAGTGTCTGCTCAGTCCCCGAGTCCGCTTCAGTGTCTGCTCAGTCCCTGAGTCATTCAGTGTCCTCTTAGTCCCTGAGTCCGCTTCAGTGTCCGCTCAGTCCCCGAGTCCGCTTCAGTGTCCGCTCAGTCCCCGAGTCCTCTTCAGTGTCCGCTCAGTCCCTGAGTCCGCTTCAGTGTCCGCTCAGTCCCTGAGTCCGCTTCAGTGTCCGCTCGGTCCCCGAGTCCGCTTCAGTGTCCGCTCGGTCCCCGAGTCCGCTTCAGTGTCTGCTCAGTCCCTGAGTCCGCTTCAGTGTCTGCTCAGTCCCTGAGTCCGCTTCAGTGTCCGCTCAGTCCCCGAGTCCGCTTCAGTGTCCGCTCAGTCCCCGAGTCCTCTTCAGTGTCCGCTTAGTCCCTGAGTCCGCTTCAGTGTCCGCTCAGTCCCTGAGTCCGCTTCAGTGTCCGCTCAGTCCCTGAGTCTGCTTCAGTGTCCGCTCAGTCCCCGAGTCCGCTTCAGTGTCCGCTCGGTCCCCGAGTCCGCTTCAGTGTCCGCTCAGTCCCCAAGTCCGCTTCAGTGTCTGCTCAGTCCCTGAGTCCGCTTCAGTGTCCGCTCAGTCCCCGAGTCCGCTTCAGTGTCCGCTCAGTCCCCAAGTCCGCTTCAGTGTCTGCTCAGTCCCTGAGTCCGCTTCAGTGTCCGCTCGGTCCCCGAGTCTGCTTCAGTGTCCGCTCAGTCCCCAAGTCCGCTTCAGTGTCTGCTCAGTCCCTGAGTCCGCTTCAGTGTCCGCTCAGTCCCCGAGTCCGCTTCAGTGTCCGCTCAGTCCCCGAGTCCGCTTCAGTGTCCGCTGAGTCCCCGAGTCCGCTTCAGTGTCCGCTCAGTCCCCGAGTCCTCTTCAGTGTCCGCTCAGTCCCTGAGTCCGCTTCAGTGTCTGCTCAGTCCCCGAGTCCGCTTCAGTGTCCGCTGAGTCCCCGAGTCCGCTTCAGTGTCTGCTCAGTCCCTGAGTCCGCTTCAGTGTCCGCTCAGTCCCCGAGTCCGCTTCAGTGTCCGCTCAGTCCCCGAGTCCTCTTCAGTGTCCGCTTAGTCCCTGAGTCCGCTTCAGTGTCCGCTCAGTCCCTGAGTCCGCTTCAGTGTCCGCTCAGTCCCTGAGTCTGCTTCAGTGTCCGCTCAGTCCCCGAGTCCGCTTCAGTGTCCGCTCGGTCCCCGAGTCCGCTTTAGTGTCCGCTCAGTCCCCAAGTCCGCTTCAGTGTCTGCTCAGTCCCTGAGTCCGCTTCAGTGTCCGCTCAGTCCCCGAGTCCGCTTCAGTGTCCGCTCAGTCCCCAAGTCCGCTTCAGTGTCTGCTCAGTCCCTGAGTCCGCTTCAGTGTCCGCTCAGTCCCCGAGTCCGCTTCAGTGTCCGCTCAGTCCCAGAGTCCGCTTCAGTGTCCGCTGAGTCCCCGAGTCCGCTTCAGTGTCCGCTCAGTCCCCGAGTCCTCTTCAGTGTCCGCTCAGTCCCTGAGTCCGCTTCAGTGTCTGCTCAGTCCCCGAGTCCGCTTCAGTGTCCGCTGAGTCCCCGAGTCCGCTTCAGTGTCCGCTCAGTCCCCGAGTCCGCTTCAGTGTCCGCTCAGTCCCCGAGTCCGCTTCAGTGTCCGCTCAGTCCCTGAGTCCGCTTCAGTGTCCGCTCAGTCCCCGAGTCCGCTTCAGTGTCCGCTCGGTCCCGAGTCTGCTTCAGTGTCTGTTCAGTCCCTGAGTCCGCTTCAGTGTCTGCTCAGTCCCTGAGTCCGCTTCAGTGTCCGCTCAGTCCCCGAGTCCTCTTCAGTGTCCGCTCAGTCCCTGAGTCTGCTTCAGTGTCCGCTCAGTCCCAGAGTCCGCTTCAGTGTCCGCTGAGTCCCCGAGTCCGCTTCAGTGTCCGCTCAGTCCCCAAGTCCGCTTCAGTGTCCGCTCAGTCCCTGAGTCTGCTTCAGTGTCCGCTCAGTCCCCGAGTCAGCTTCAGTGTCCGCTCAGTCCCCGAGTCCGCTCAGTCTCCGAGTCCGCTTCAGTGTCCGCTCAGTCCCCGAGTCCGCTTCAGTGTCCGCTCAGTCCCCGAGTCCGCTCCAGTGTCTGCTCCAGCCCCTGAGTCCACTCCAGTGTCTGCTCCAGCCCTTGAGTCCGCTCCAGTGTCTGCTCCAGCCCCTGAGTCCACTCCAGTGTCTACTCAAGCCCCTGAGTCCACTCCAGTCTCTGCTCCAGCCCCTGAGTCCACTCCAGTGTCTGCTCAAGCCCCTTAGTCCACTCCAGTCTCTGCTCCAGCCCCTGAGTCCACACCAGTGTCTGCTCCAGTCCCTGAGTCCTCCTGAGTATGCTCCGAATCATCTACTGGCTCCTCCCATCTCACTTAGGTAAATTTACTTGCATTAACGTTATGTTAG
Organism: Pseudorasbora parva; assembly: GCF_024679245.1. Classification (NCBI taxonomy): domain Eukaryota; kingdom Metazoa; phylum Chordata; class Actinopteri; order Cypriniformes; family Gobionidae; genus Pseudorasbora; species Pseudorasbora parva. Next base: position 1,207,375 of record NC_090176.1, read on the forward strand.
TTGTGTCGTCTTTTGTTGATAATTTTCTCATTATTCTTATAATTTTCCACAATAGGTTATTGTAAATAACTCTCTGGTATGGTTGACAAAGGTTTCTATTCTTTCTTACTTGCATATTTTTACAGTAAAGACCTATAGTGACTAATAGAGTTATAGAGACCCATGGCCACAAAATCACATGGGTCAATTTTTGGAAACTAAGATTTAAACCACCTGAAAACTGAATAAATCACCTTGCCAATGATGTATGGTTTGTTAGGATAGGGCAATATATGGCCGAGAACTATTTGAAAAACTGGAATCTGATGGTGCAAAATAAAAAAATAATAAAATTGAGAAAATCTTCTTTAAAGTTGTCCAAATGAAGTCCTTATAATACATACAAAGTATCTTCATGGAACATGATCTTAATATCCTAATGTTTTTGGCATAAAAGAAAAATTAATAATTTTGACCCATACTATGTATTGTTGGCTATTGCCTATAGATATACCGATGAGATTATATTATGTTTTTGTACTCCAGGGACACATGTAATATGTTTTAGTCTAACACGGTTAAACTAAAGGAGATATTTATCCCTTTTCTTTCTCTTGAAAGCTATGTTCACTTTCTAGGGTTTGAGGACAAACTCATGTCTGTGTAAATGTTCCCAAAAAGTGCCTGGTCATGGTTCTGTGCTCTCTGTTACTGTTAAGAGTCTGGCACACCCTCCAGTGTGAAATGAGAATATATTACTCAGCTGATCTAGTGCACTAACAGCTAAACGCACACAACATCGCAGGAGTGACGGCTGGAGAACTTCAGAGGGACAATGAGCAGCATGGCAAGAGAGATCATGGCCTTTATACTCACCACGTCAGGTTGGGTTCTGGTGTCCTCCACCTTACCTACAGACTACTGGAAGGTGTCTTCCATCGACGGCACGGTTATCACCACAGCCACCTTCTGGTCCAACCTGTGGAAAACGTGCGTGACTGATTCTACTGGGATCTCCAACTGCAAAGACTTCCCTTCAATGCTGGCACTGGACGGTCAGACGCTTTTGTCAAGTTTGTGTGCTTATATGTACAGTAGTGGCCAAAAGTGATGTTCAGCCCAGGAAAACTGACATCTGACAAGATTTTGTCAGCATACTGTGTTGCTTGGAGTCGTTGTAGTTTGTTTTGTGAATACACGCAATGAAACATGACAAATTATGCCGACATAATTTTTGATCAGGCTGTTGAAATTATAAACACATGCAAAACCGAGAGAACTAAAAAAAAATGAAATGATTGTTTTGCCCTCTATGCATTTATTTAAACCTAAATCTCTAGTCTGCCTTTTTTGCCAAACAATTTGAGCTGAATACCTTAACAAAGTTTAGTGTTTTGTTCTTCCCTCATATTTAAAAATATCTAAAATATTTTCCTCATATTTTGATGGAACTTGTGTCATTAAAACAAATAACCCCTCCGGATGTCACTTTTGGCCACTGCTGTTTGTACTGTGTGTCTTGGCTGTATATAAGATCAGATTGACCTGTCAAATGGAGGTACAACTCTTTGTCTGTTGTTGATCATCATGTTTAGTTCATGCAGCTTCAGTGCTGCTGAAAGACACATGTTTAAATTAAACCTTTACTCAGACTGTCATGCCGATCATTTTGTTTGAATTTCTTAATACAAAATAGAAGCATTTTTACTCATAATTTCAGGCTTCATGAGCACACACACTATACACTCTTTAAAATAAAGGTTCTTTATTAGTATTGAGGGTTCAATGAAGAACAATTTTTTTTTTTTTTTATGATAAAGAACAAAAGATTCTTTATAGTGGAAGTGTTTCTTTAGATTATTAAAGTGTTCTTCAAACTAAGATAATTTGTTCTTTTAATAACTGGGGGATACAGTTTTATTTATTTGTCTATGGTGAAATCCCCATTTAAAAAAAAACTTTATTTTTAAGAATACACACATTTGTGTCTTCAGCATCAATATACGGCTTGCATTTCATCTTGCCAAGGTGATTTTTTCTAGGAATAATGCTCTCAACAGAGCTAACCATTTGTGCAAGGCAAACACACAACAGTCGGAAACTACTCTTTTCCTTCCAATACGTCAATGTTTAGCACTTTAGAGAAAGCCGAGAGCAATAATTTAGATGTATTCATCCCCAGGCTGTTTTCCATTTATTCATTTGTTTTAATGGGTTAACTAGTAAGCTAATAGTTGCCCAGAGAACAGCTAGAAGTGTGTGTGTGTGTGTGTGTGTGTGTGTGTGTGTGTGTGTGTGTGTGTGTGTGTGTGTGTGTGTGTGTGTGTGTGTGTGTGTGTGTGTGTGTGTGTGTGTGTGTGTGTGTACAAGTCTGCTCTTCCATGACCAGACATCAGAGAAAGCGTTTGTGCTCTACTACATTCTCATCTGTCAGTTTTTTTTTAATTAATCACCATAACACCATTGAATGGCAAGATTTAAGAGGTCAGGGCCAGGCTTTCTGTCCAAATACTGAATTATTAATGACTTATTACAGTTTTATAACACACTCACCTGCCGCTTTAATAGGAACACCTTGCTAGTAGCCTTAATTCTTCATGGCAGAGATTCAACCAGTAGCTGGAAACTTTCCTCAGAGGTTCTGCTCCATCACGCAGTCAGCTGCTCATCCGTGATGTGAATCTCTCATCCAGCACATCCCAAAGCTGCTCTGCTGGACTGTGGAGGCCATTTGAGTTACTGACTGTTATGTTCAAGAAACAAGTTTGAGATGACTTGAGCTTTGTGACGTATGTTATCCTACTGGAAGTATCCATTAGAAGATGGCCACTGTGGTCATGGATGGTCAGAAACAATACTCAGGACGGCTGTGGTGTTTAAACAATGCTCAGTTGGTGCTAAGGGCCCCAAAGTGTGTCAAGAAAATATACAACGATCAGGCTTAATAATATGCTTAATACTGTCTAATATTGTGTTGTCCACCTTTTGCTGCCCAAACAGTCCTGACCCGTCAAGGCATGGACTCCGCTAGACCCCTGAAGATGTGCTTGTGGTATCTGGCACCAATAGGTGTGGCCTCCATTGATTGGACTTATTTGTTCAGCACATCCCACAGATGCTCGATTGGATGGAGATCTGGGGAATTTGGAGGCCGAGTCGACACTGGTTGTTGTGCTCCTCAAACCATTCCTGAAGCATTTGTGCTTTGTGTCAGGAGCATTATCCTGCTGGAAGAGCCACAGCCACCAGAATACCGTTTCCATCAAAGGCTGAACATGGTCTCAGCAATGCTTAGGTAGGTGGAGCGTGTCAAAGTAACATCCACATGGATGGAGGACCCAAGGTTTCCCAGCAGAACATTGGCCAAAAGATCACACTGCCTCCACCGGCTCCACTTCTTCCAATCTTCTATTGTCCAGGTTTTGGTGAGCTTGTGTGAATAGTTGCCTCAGTTTGCTGTTCTCAGATTCTCAGATGAGTGTTAACGGTGTGTCTTCTGCTGCTATAGCTCATCTGCTTCAAGGTTAGACGTGTTGTGTTTTCAGAGATGTGATTATTTGAGTTGTTGTTGCCTTTCTATCAGCCGAACCAGTCTGGACATTCTCCTCTGACCTCTGGCATCAACAAGGCATTTTCACCCACTGGATATTTCCTCTTTTTCACACCATTATCTGTAAACCCTAGAGATGACTGTGCGTGAAAATCCCAGTAGATCAGCAGTTTCTGAAATACTGGCACCAAAAACTAACAACATTCAAAGTCTCTTAAATCAGCTTTCTTCCCCATTTTGATGCTCAGTTTAAACTTCAGCAGATCGTCTTGATCATGCCTTGATCACGTCTAAATGCATTGAGTTGCTGCCTTGTGATTGGCTGATTAGATATTTGCATTAACAAGCAATTGAACAGGTGTGACTAATAGAGTGGCCGGTGAGTGTAAATTAATATATTTGAGTTATTATTTATAGTAAAATGTATCATTAAAAAGTTACTTTAGATATATGTGCCAATAAAAAATGTCCTTGTTCCCTGAGATATAGGGATGAGATATTGTGTCAGAAGCTGATGTGATCTCTGAGAAATACTGAAGCCCTGTGGAATGAAGCCAAACTGTAAGTGACGTTCAAGAATGAACTGCAGGTGGGTCTTCTTGCTATAAAAGGAAGCATTGAGAGATTCTCTCAATTGAAGTAAATAATACTCGGCAAGTGTAACTTGATGTTACACAGAAGCTTATGCAATGTCTCGTTCGATCCTTTTAGAGAACCTGGGTTACGTTGAGTAAGCAAGATGTTCCCTTTCAAGTTCGGTTCACTCAAAATTGTGCCAGAATCTGACTCTATGGGGATCATGTAAAGTCCCAGCGTGTTGCTAGTGATGGTCCAGCTCAGCGGCAGCTGTAAGCGAAGCCGCTGAACATGTTAGGGATACTGCTGTAGAAAAGAAGACTACATAAACTTGTTGCAAGCATAGTGGCCACAAGAGCGGGTTGAGAAGCTTTCAGTGTCCGAATACATGCATTGCAACTTTAAGAAAGAACCTGTGAAGAGGAAAGATGGACAGGGGCCAATTGGCAAGTTTGGCCAGGATGCCGGGGTTACACCGCTACTCTTTTATGAAAGACCTCGTTTTAACGTCTCATCTGAAGGACGGTGCTTGCTTGTTACCAGTGGTGTAAAGTAACGGATTAGTTTAAAAACTGTGTAGTTTTACTTTTACTTGAGTACATTTTAAGTGCTGTATCGGTACTTTTACTGCGCTATTTTCCCTAAACCTGCCGTCGCTACATTATGTTTATTTATTTTTCCTGTCAGCGTGATTGGCTATGACGAATAATCAGTCCTGCGTGTCCTTGCGTCACGCGTGTGACGTCAAATCAACCATAGCGACCAGCCTAGAGTGAGCTCTAGAGGCACCCGTGCTTTAGGAAAGGGGGTTAGTGCTGGCTACTGTATGATGACTGAAATCGTCAAATCACCTTAAACAATTACTACAAATGGGCTGCAGAAAATTACATTTTCTAATACATGGATAAATGGCCTATATTCTGTTAGTGCAGCACAAGCTCACGGTGCCATCTGCTGGAAACTCTTCATTTAGCTCGATTGTTTGCCAGGCTTCAGTGCATTAGGCATTAACCGATCAGCACTGCTAGATCTTTGTCCCTTACGTCGATTTCATTTAACATAAACGCATTAAACCTGCCTCCTGTCAGCTTATTGAAGTCCATATTTTAATGTAATGTCTTCTCACATGGCGATTTAAAATTGTAGGCCATGTATATAGCAAATAACTGTCATAAAACATCAGATTTATATTTAAATCAGGTTTATTTTTTTAATTGCAAGCAAAAATAATCAGTGGTGAAAACCATTTGATGTTACTCGAGTTACTCGATTCTGATTTCTGTTCTTTTTACAGAGAAAATATCCATTGAAATTAAAGCAGTACAACGAATATGTATTGAAAAGAAAGAACTTTTCTTTGAAAAGAAAGTTTTTTTATACATCTTTTTACGTAAAATTGTTACTGTACAATGCTTTGCAACCTTTTTTAAATAACCGCAAGAAATCCTCTACAGAATGGTTGTCATAAATGTTACCAGATTATTGGTTGATTTCTCAAATATTACATGGCTGTATTTTTAGTGCTAACATTCAAAAATAAAAATAAATATTTAAAGAAATATTTAAAAAAAATGTGGTGATATAATGTATTTTGTTCTTACTGAGAATCATCTATAAAAGAGTAAGCTACATTTTTAATTTGCTGGGTATAAGGTGGACCAACATTCATGGCTTAATATTCTAGCCTGGATGCCAGCCGAACTTAGCCCCGCCCACAAAGTTTTTGAAATCATCAGGGCGGGCTTTAGACGATGACGGACAGATGATCAACAGTAACGTAATCATGCACGTCATCAAAGGGGCTTGGATTATATTTGTTCAAATCCTAAACGGAGAGCTTGTTTGTATCTGCATCACCTTCACAATTTCTCTCAGAAATGATGATCATGTTGGGTAAGTACTCTGTGTACCATTATGTTATTTAATTTTTTTACAACACCGGCAAAGATTGTTTATTCCAGCGAGCGCGCAGTCAGGGTTGCCAAGTTTTTACAACAAAACCCGCCAACTGCTAGCCCTAAACAATAGCTTCTCGGGGGGTTCTCCGGAAAAAAAATAGCGCTTGGGGGGTGAAATGTGTGTTATTTTGGCAAGGCTACTGCTAAAATTTGCACTCGTGGGTCTATATATCACATAATAGTCGCTTCAACCCGCGGACATAGAAAATAACCCGCGGGGAAAAAAACGTGAACTTGACAACACAGTGCAGTTGAGCTCTGTTGACATTTGACAATGCGTTGCTTCGTTGCTCTGATTGGCTGTGGGTCTGTCCCAGTGGCGAGGCCAGAAATTTTTAACTGAGTGGACCTTGGTGGAATAGGGTGGACCTCAATGACTACTCTCAAATTAAAAAAATTTAACAATATGGGAAAAATCACTTGACAGTAAATATAAGCTATATATGATTTATTTTTTGCCAACAAATTCATATAATTCATATATACAAAATTAATTTATAACAACCAGCTACAAAGCCTATTGCAAGGAAGACAAATATAGATATTGTGCTGCTATATGACCACTGTAACAAGACATCAGTGTTCAGTAATTGGGTTCATTTTAAAATGAAATAACCAGTTCTTGTCAACTGATGCAACTCAGTATAACTGTTGTCAAACATGTATTTGCAGCTTAACCTGTGAGAATTTCGTCTCGTCTTATGCACCGTGGCCTGTGTTAAAAGTTAATTTCACTAGCAGACGTAAACTCATCTTCCCATCCCCTCAACAATACGCGATTGGCTAAACATTACTACTTGATTGGCTGTTGCAATAAGGCAGTTATATGAAAATGTTTTCGCTCTACAGTAATCATTTTTGAATAGGGCTGTCAATCGATTAAAATATTTAATCGCTATTAATCGCATGATTGTCATGAGTTAACTCGCAATTTAATCGCACATTTTTAGCAATTGTAAATCTAAAATTACGTTTTTAATACTCTAATCAACATGAGTATGGACAAATATGCATGCTTTATGCAAATGTACATGTATTATTAGTGAAACCATACTTATTCAATAATAATCAATACAGCATGAAGATTAGACGTATCAAAGGTCATAGATGTTTATCTAAGAAATTGTTCATGTCTCTTAAGCCTAAACTTAAAAATTAAGAGTAAGTATAGTGATTTCTCTCATTTTAAGAATATAAAGGGAGTTTTTACACTGGCAGTTTAATTCAGAGCAGGGCACAGTTCGTATGAAAAATTGTTAATGTGTACCAGTGAGCGCACCAGAACCACACCATACCTGGAGGAGGTCCATACTCCACGAGTAGGAATATAGTGTGGCCCCTTTAAGAGATCCGCATTCCCTAATGAACTGCCGGTATTCGTATTCATGCATGTGCGCGCCGAACTGGGCCGCGATTCACGTGGACAGTGTGAAGAACATGCACTCGGGAGCGCGCTTGTTCAGGAAAGTAACCTGTGCATTCGTTTTAGCCGATTGTAATGTATTTAGTTCAATAAAACACATGTACTGTAAGTGGTGATGGTGTTAATGATTTACCTCAGACATGAGCGAGAGTGAGCTGCAGTGCATCGCGCTCAGACTGCAGAGAATGTGCTCAGTGAAAAAAACGCACTTTTCTTTCTGAAGTCTAATAAAAGTTAAACAGAAAATGTGGTAGCTTATGTGGTAGCTTATGTAGGCAATAACTGCACTTTTGGTTTAGAATATTAATGTTAATGTCAACCCTTTTCTTTCCCTATTAATGTTTGGTGCTGCATCCCAATTGCGTCTGACTGCTCTCACATCTCCAACTACGGGCTATGCCACAGATCAAACAGAAAATGCGCGCTGCGTTAATAAATATAGTGCTGTTAAAATGAATTTGAATTAACGGGTTATTAACATATATGACAGCCCTATTTTTTAATGAAACTTTTTGTACGTGTTTAAGTGATTTGTGTTGTCACAGAGGCATATTCATTTCTGCTATCCCATTTTTTTTTTGTCTGTTCTGATTGGGTGGGCCAGCCGTCAATCTGAGTGGGCCAGTGCCACCCTGGCCCTTATGTAGCCTCGCCCCTGGTCTGTCCAATTGAGGTCTTTCCTAGTTCGATTGAAACATGCCCCATAATCACAGCCCAATGGAGCATTAGACTCATATTCTGACTAGAATTGAGTATGACCACGTCAGGCTAATAATACTCACGACTCTTGAGTACTTTTAAAACGGCTACTTTTTACTCCTACTTTGAGTAGTATTTAGGACAGGTACTTTTACTCTACATAAATTACAGTCGGGTCGTTTGAAATAAAATGCCAATTAAACCTTTGTAATTCCTATAGTACTAGACACAATTGACTATGAAATCCACTGGCAAGGAGGATCCTCTGCGTTTAAGTGCAGCCAGTGACACACATTCAGCTCCGCAGGTCGAGTCATAGAGGCGAGAAGAAACCGACTCAACCCAGGGACGACTGATTCAAAATTATTTCTACACAGGGCGAGGAAAGCTAAAAATAAGTAGCTAATCTTCTGTTTTAGGCCACCAATGGCACCTTATTAACCCCTTTCCTGACGCAGGACAAAATGCCGATTGGCGATTTCCAAACACGCTGAACTGAGCAATGCCATTGTACCATTTTAATAGGCTACTTTTAGATGCCTATAGCTCAGTAATGTCAGTTTTATGTATTTTCTGAGAGGGGTGGGATTTGGGAAAGTCGGGGGAAGAGACACACACTTCGATTAGACTTGATAAACACATGCAGCATCCTAATTGTTAAGAAAATGAAAAAAAAATAAATGAATAAATTGACGCTACGATGAGCATTTACTACTTTTAAAAAATGTGAGTCAGGAAGCGGATTGGGTACAATATCTTTTTTTCTTTTTTTGCGGTCCGAGTTGCGGGCGGGTTAGTTGAAAACATCGGTCAGGTGCGGTTGTTAATACATTGACCCGCGCATCACTGGGTCCTTTGGTTTGGCGCCCTTCAATAGGGCTTCAGTACTTCTCCGAGAAAGGAGTTTCCCCATTGTGTCAGAACCACACTCGAAAGGTAACTCATTGATTGATTTGATTGACTGAAAGTGTTTATAGTTTCATGTTTTCTGTTGTTGATCAGGTTATATCCAGGTGTGTCGGGGTCTGATGATCGCTGCGGTCTGTCTAGGTTTCTTTGGCTCTATCTTTGCTCTGGTCGGCATGAAGTGCACTAAGGTCGGTGGTCCTGACCAAACCAAAGCCAAAATCGTCTCCTTTGCTGGGTTCAACTTTGTTTGTACTGGTGAGTTCCCGTTGACATTATACATGACATTCTCTGAACTCTTGAGCACAGATACTCAAATATAATGATATTTCTCACCAGGTCTGTGTTCTCTGACCGCCTGCTCCCTCTACGCTCACAGGATCACATCAGAGTTTTTCGACCCGATGTATGTTGCGCAAAAGTACGTATTATTTATTTTTCCCTAGCAATTGTCAGCAATATCATCCAACTGCGGCCACAAATGGGCGTTATCGTACCATACCAGCAGCCATATCACCCTGTAGCCCAAGACTGGTTTCCCACTGAAGCTAAGCATGGCTGAGCCTGGTCAGTACCTGGATGGGAGACCAACTGGGAAAACCAGGTAGCTGTTGGTAGAGGTGTTAGTGAGGCCAGCAGGGGGCGCTCACCCTGTGGTCTGTGTGGGTCCTAACGCCCCAGTAGAGTGATGGGGACACTATACTGACAAAAGAGCACCGTCTTTCGGATGAGACGTTAAACCGAGGTCCTGACTCCCTGTGGTCGTTAAAAATCCCAGGATTTCTTTCGGAAAAAGAGTAGGGGTGTAACCCCGGCATCCTGGCCAAATTTGCCCATTGGCCCCTGTCCATCATGGCCTCCTAATCATCCCCCTCTCCTGATTGGCTTCATCACTCAGTCTCCTCTCCACCAATCAGCTGGTGTGTGGTGAGTGTCCTGGCACAATATGGCTGCCGTCGCATCATCCAGGTGGTGCTGCACATTGGTGATGGTTGAGGAGATTCCCCCTTCTATTTAAAGTGCTTTGAGTGCCTTGAAAAGCGCTATATAAATCGAACGCATTATTATTATTATTACCCCTTCTTCTTCTCCTCTTCTGCTGAACTGCTAGCTGTCAACATCTGGATTAAAATGTTCAACATTCGCTAGTTAGTTTTTATCAAACAGAAGCTTAAAAATAAGATCTAGCATTTAAAGCTTACATTTACATGTAGGACTTGTCTATATCTCGGGCCTAACTTTAAGCATAGGCAAACGCCAGCTAGCATCGAGATGCCTAAGCCAGCTTTCGAGCAGTTTGACTAGGTTTAATTTACTGATATTATAACACAATCATTTCAGGGAGGGTCCATGGTAGCTAAATCTAATGAGAATGTTGGGGTTGTGCAGTACATGTTCATTATCTTCTACGAGATGATGACAAAAATCTCTCTATGGCTCTGCCCTAGATATTATTTTCCCAAACCAGTTCAGAGGAAATACTGCCCTGCGACCGATTTCATTGGCTGATGTTACAGTGACAGGTAGGTTTAGGGATCAGGGTTGGGTGTAGGCAATCGTAATTCTGATTGACATGGCCAATGAAATGTTTAGAATCGGTTGCAGGGCAGGATTTCCGCTGAACTGATTTGGGGGAAAAAAAAATCAAGCATATGGAAGGGGAAATGACATCATACCCAGTGTGCCTTGCGAAACGTATCGTGATTGGTCGATGAGATGCTAGGAGGAATTCCCAATAGGCGTTCTTGTTTCATCACGGGAACACCCAAGCTGCAGCTGGACCCCCTTCTCGTCAGAGCAGATGTGAATATAGTCACCAGTCAAGCAAAGGGAAACAAGTATGGGATTTTTTTGATACGTTTCATGGTCACATGGTACGCCACTGATTTGAAAACACTGCTATCACACAGCATGTGCAGACATACGTTGGTCCCTGTGTAATTAAGTTATTAAAGGGGTGGTTCCGAGTTATTTTTCTAGGCTTGGTTGTGTTTATGGGGTGCAGTATAACAAGTCTTAATCGTTCTTAATCGTAATTTTTCTTCTGTTCTCCCTTTATTCCACACCGCTGTCTGTGCTTTGAACGGCTCGTTTGCTTCCTGCTTCTATGAAGCCCCTCCCTCCGAAAAACGCAATGGTCTTAGATTGGTCAGATGGCCAAATGTAGTTGCCTGTATTTTTATTGGCTGAAGCACAGGTTAAGGCCACGCCCCTTCCCATTATGGGCAGAAGTCACATCTGCGGAGACTAGCGAGGGTTTATGATGTCACCAACCCAGGAAGAAGCTCGTTGTAGTCCAAACCGCCCATTTTTGTAGGCAATAAACTGTCGTAACTTTAAAAGACAATATCTCCGTTTGCAGTGAACTTTCAGCGCTGTAACTTTGCAGAAACTGTTTATGCTCAAGCAGCGACATTACACACTAACTAAAGATAAAAAACTCAAATCGCATGCAAACACCCCTTTAAAAGTTTTTGTTATTAAAAGCGCCCAAGCCGCAGCTGGACCTTCTCATTGTCAGTGCCTGCCGTGATGTTGGTGATGTAACGTTGTGCTTCCTGTCAGGTATGAACTGGGCGCTGCGTTGTTCATCGGCTGGGCGGGGTCGACGCTGTGTATCCTCGGAGGAGGGGTGTTCTGCCTCTCGCTGTCTGAAGGCATGAGCAGCAGGTAAAGCCCAAAGGCTTCAGAGAATCAGATTTGTTTTTGACCGAGACGTTTCTGGTCACTCAGAGATGATGATATGTTGTTTCCTCGTTGCAGCAGTTTGCCGTATCCGTCGGACAGAAAGGCTTTCGTCAACAGCGGAGTCTCTCTAATGTCCCGCGCGGCTCCACAGAGTCAGTCCTCACACGCGAGAAGACCTCCACCAGAAATCATCAGCCCTCCACAACAATTCGACAAGAACGCCTACGTATAACGTGCCGTGCTGAAGTACGGTGTAATATCTCGCTCCTTTAGTGCCTTGGGATGGCTGGCACATGTTGTGTATCAGATGCTGTAATGGTCAGGATTATTATTTGCCTCTAAAGCGTGTTCATGTTTACGCAGCGCTGCATGAGATCATGTCTTCTGTTGATAGTTGTGTTGTGCTCCACCAGTTCGGGTGATTATTCATTTCTGGCATCAGTATATCAGTCCCAGACAGAAGCACGTTTCAGGAGATTTGAGTTTCAATATTGTCTGAAGATTGTATTGCCAAGCCTCAATAATTAATGTGATTAAGAATATTTTAGTAACACTCTACAATAAGGTTGCATAGGTTAACATGGTAACACTTTAGTATGGGGAACACACATTCACTATTAACTACGTCTTCTGCCTCAATAAACTCCTAATTAACTGCTTATTAATAGTTAGTAAGGTAGTTTTTGTAGCGTTTAAGTTTAGGTATTGGGTCGGATTAAGGGATGTAGAATAAGCTCATGCAGAATAAGGCATTAATATGAGCTTTAGAAGTGCTAATAAACAGACAATATCATAGTAATATGCATGATCATAAGACACTAGTTAATAACTGAACCTTAAAATAAAGTGTTAGCGTTAACATTAGTTAATGTGTCAGTTAACATGTACTAACCATGACCTACACCTCTGCTGTGCATTAGTTAATCTTTGTTAACATTAGTTAATAAAAATCCAGCTGTTGATGGTTTGTTCACGTTAGTTCACAGTGCATTAACTAGTGTTACCAAGATTTTAATAATGCATTAGTAAATGTTAAAATGAACACTAACAAAGATAAATAAATGATTTATAAGTGCAGTTCATTATTAGTTTGTGTTAATTAATGAACCTTATTGTAAAGTGTTACCATTATTTTTTGATGTTTAATAAATGTTCAATATAATATTGCTGTAAGATATTATTGGATTGGTAGAACAAAATAAACTGTGCATATCTAAGTGAATATATCTGCTGAATTCTATTAAATGTGCATTTCATTTATTTACAAGCGTCTCACAGATTACGTCTCTGACAGACACATAATATTTATAGTCAACCAGCGTCGTGATGTGTGTACAAACACAACACCCATCCCTTTAGGACTGTTTCTTAAAGGTCAAACTGCTTTCCTCCGCTGAAGAATCGAGCATGTCTTAGTGAGCGTATGCTCCAATGACAGAACCATGAGGAAAAGTCTCATACAGGTCTTTGGATTCTTGTTTTCCACCCTCGGCTGGCTCTTCGTCAGCTGCACGCTAGCCATGAACTACTGGAAAGTCTTCTTTGTAGGCGGCAAAGGCGGCAGCTGGATGATCAAGTCGTCCTGGTACTGGGCAAACCTGTGGAAGGACTGTGTGACGGACACGTCTTCCGTCACCAACTGCAGAGATTATGATGTGCTGTGGGCCGTCACACGTAAGTCCTCTGGGATCCTGAGGGTTTGTTCATGGGAGAGATTGAGTTATCTGACCTCTTGTGCCTCTTGAATAGCGTATGTTCAGGGCGTCCGAGGGCTGCTGATAAGCGCCATGAGTCTGGGGTTAGTCGCCGCTGTGCTCTGCTTCATCGGCATGGACTGCACGTACATCGGCGGAAGTGGGAAAACCAAGGATAAAACATTGTTCTCCGGAGCAGCTTTTCATTTTGTTGGTGGTGAGCAAAACCATTTATCAATTATTTCTGCATTCAAATTAAATGTGCCCTCACAGGGTGTGTTCACATGCACGTTCTTAAGCCAATTATGCCCAATAAGCCGACAATGAACATGGTCATGTTAACGCGGTAACCCGTTTTCTTTTATCGGAGTAAGGTCATAAACGGCGTAAGCATAAACCGGTCGGGACAGGGAGTTTTTTTGCCTCTTTTTGCGCTGCATGTAAACGCATTAACCTGCTTTCTGTCGGCTTATTGAAGAGCGCATGTGTGATAGGTGACACAAACGCAAACTTAGGGCAGATTTCAACGCATCCAGACAGAGCGTTTTGCATGAAATAAGGACATATATCACAAACACAGACTCTTTTAAGACCCAGAACATTGTAAAGAGGTTTTCTCATCTCACGCAGCAGAAGTAGAAGAGGTTCAGTCGCTGCATCTGGAACTGATGAGGGATAATATGAGCCGTAAATCTCCTGCTGACACGCTTTATTTTACATCACAACTGATATAACATTTGAAAGTCAGATACAGACAATATTATTGTTGATGTCACTACAAGAAAATAGCCTGGTTTATTAATACAATTGTGTAAACGCGGTTTACTTGTGTTGTCAGTTTACTGGTTTGCATGTAAACGGGGAAACTGATTATTTCAGTAAGCTGATATTTGTGAGTTATGAGCTGACTGCTGTGCATGTAAACGCACCCACAGACAGTGCTTTGGGAATCTGACCTGTGTTTGAGTAGTAAAGTGAGGCACTACAGCTCGAAACTCCTAAACTAGTGTGGAGTGAAACTGATTTGGCACATATCTTAAAGACAAAGTATCGGAAAGTGTTGTGTTTCACCAGTATTTACCCATATATTTATATATATATTGAAAAATCTTTTGTGTTTCATCCTCAGGTGTGTCATCGCTTGCGGCGTATTGTTTATACACAAACAGGGTCGCCAGCAATGCCTTTTCACCTGCTGCTGACAGAAGTATTATAAGGTACATGATACTCCAAGGAAAGGCAATGCCATACTTTAACATTAATTATCCAAACTCGGGTGTTATATATTAGGCGGCAAGTGAACATTTAGTCCTCAGAGTTGATGTGTGTGAAGCAGGAGAAATGGGCAAGCGTAAGGATTTGAGCGAGTTTGGCCAGATTGTGACGGCTAGACGACTGGGTCAGAGCATCTCCAAAACTGCAGCTCTTGTGGGCTGTTCCCGGTCTGCAGTGGTCAGTATCTATCAAAAGTGCTCCAAGGAAGGACCAGTGGAGAACCGGCCACAGGGTCATGGGCGGCCAAGGCTCATTGATGACCGTGGGGAGCGAAGGCTGGCCCGTGGGGTCCGATCAAACAGACGAGCTACTGGAGCTCAAACTGCTCCAGAAGTTAATGCTGCTTCTGATAGAAAGCTGTCAGAATACACAATTACACAATAAGATGGATAATATTAATGAACACTCTTGGTAAATATAAGCAAAACACACTGTGAAAATTATTTGTTTGCTATTTTTCTTCTTAGTCTTCCATTCAAAATAATCACACAAATTATTAGGTGTCTTTAACTGTTAAATAGTTGAAAATATTGTCTGTTACACTTATTGTGTTTGTGTTGTATTGCAAAAAACATTTCTTTAATTCAAGTACAAAACATACATTTACACAACAAGTGCATTGTATCAAATAATTAATTTAAATGTAAGCACAAAGTAGTTGAAGACACCTCATGCAAATTTTATTTTAAGGTGTCATTGTTATAATGTTATTATATATTTAAGTACTTAGTGATATGGATTGACTAAATGTACTATAGGGTTAGGGTTTGGTTGAGGGTTAGTTGCGTGTAATTATGCATAATTTCCTGTTATTACTAATTTAAGAAATAAGTAACAAGGACACTGTAAAATATATATGAATCTGACTGAAGTGTATTCATGTTGTGTGATTTTGAAGTTTTACTTTAGTTGTTTAGCGTTTTGCTGCTGGCGAAGATCACAGTAATGAAACTGGTGTGGTTATAGGAAAATAAATGACTGTGGTTTTTATTTTGTCATTATGATATGGGGTGTAGATTAAAGTGAAATTTAAAAGGCTATAGGATACTCTCTTCTTGAGGTATGCTTGTTATGAGATGTCAGAGGTGTACAAAAGAGTCAGAAGTTCAGTTTACATGCATTATTACTCGTCTGTGTTATATCTCTGTACTGTGTAGGTATAGCATTGGAACGCCGATATTCATCGGACTGGCTGGAAGTTTCTTTATAGTTCTTGGATCTGTTTTATATGCGGTGACAGTCATCCCAACGAGGTAAATAACTGTTCCAGCTTCAGCCAAGTGTTAGTTCAGGGGTGTGAAACACTTCTGCAGGTAGTTAGTCCAGGTTTGTTATCATGTTTCTTCTCTGAAATGTTTTACTTTGGTTTTCAGTGCCATTTCATAGGTTGTATTTGTTTTATTAAAGTTGCAAAACTTCTGATTTAAATTAATCTTTGTTTCATGTTTTACATCTTAAAAATGTAAGTTCACTGTTAGTGCATTAATTTTAACAGAATCTTAATAACGAATTAGTGATTGTTGGGATTCATAAAGTTTATTTTTAGTTCATGTTAACTAATGAAAGCTTATTGTTACAGCATATCTTTATAGCAGATTGATGTCCAGTTCTCTCTTGCAGAGCATTGAGTTCGTCTGTAGCGAGATCAGCAGGAGCTGCTCCGTCATACGGCCAGCGGACACGCAGTAAATCTCTCTACACAGGTGTATACTTCGCTCCATCAGGACGGTCTAGCGGCTCTCGCATCTCCAGCTTGGCACACGTCACAGGGGAGAAAATACCTCCCAGAGACACGTTTGTGTGAAACCTTTAAAAGCACTGTAACATGACAACCAGCAATAAAATCTGAATAAAAATGTGTTTTTCCTTTTAAAGCACAGTAAACTGCAACTCATAACTGTTGCCTTATTTATCCAAAACACATTACATTTGTCATTTCACTCGAAAATCATGCTCTTTCTGAGGCCACATGTTCTCCATCATTAGCATGAGATGCATAACTAGCACCTGCAATACAGACGTATCTCGAAGCAAACTTTTACACCCTCTTTAACAGTAACTCATTAACACTTTAAACAACATACTTTACATTCATCGTAATTCTGACATGTAAAGAACACACTCTTATTGAATTTGTGTTTCATACCTGATGAGGGGAGATATAATTATTAACAAAACACAGGACAGGGCGCTGCAGCTGCTTCACCATCAGAGTCTGTGTATAGAGTGCCGAAGTTCTGACGTCACTTTGTAGGCCAAAACGCGGAAGTGAGTTAGCATTTTAGCACTTCCGGTTCCCTCGCTCAAAAGTCTATGGGTTTTTTGAATGGGGTTCTGCTAAATCGCCTGAAATAAGGTCTGTGGTTAACAAAGCCTCTAAATATTTTCACGTTTTGTTCTATGACATAAAACACACTAGGTCTACCCTGCTTGTGATTTTTTTTAAACTATATTGTGTCTTAAAAACGGCGGTTGCTAACAAGTTGCTAAAAGGGACTACATCCTTTGGCCGGGACTTTAGACGTCATCGTGACAAACAGGAAATCTCACCGGCCCGCGTTTCAGTCACTTCTGAATTCTGTAAGTAAATGTTTAATAAAAATACAAAACTAGCCCGCGTTTCAGCCTCACGTTCTTAGAAGTTTACCTTCTTAATCACAAAGACAATAATATTAAGCTTTATATAAAATAACAAAGTAATAAATAAAACATTAACAAACGAGAGAACAAATCTCAGATCGGCACACATAAACTCAATTAGTTTCTAACATTTTTGGAAAAAACGAAAGGGCAATATTTCTCATGAAGAAGTGGATAAGTGTTCACACAGAGCGCAGATCATAATGAGCGAACGTGTTTGTTAAATTAAGTTTGAGGAAGCCTGATGATGACGTCGATCCGCGACTGTGTGCTGTAGTCCGTTTATAGCCTACCGTTAGCATTTTATATCTGACGGCTTTATTTAGGCTTCAAACGGTGTACATGTTGGATTCACTTGTAAAGATTATCTTGATAGACTAAACGTGTAAGGGTCATAACTCTTTGTTGAACACAGATCTTATTTTTTGCGATTGTCCAAAAGTCTATGGGGAAAATGCATCGGCTTTTGATCGAGGGAACCCATACGCCGCTAACTTCCGGGTTGGCCTACAAAGTGACGTCATGACTTCGGCACTCTATTGTCTGAGCAGCGCGCTCGCCCCGCCCCCTCCCCCTGCAGGTGAACACTCCCAAGGGAAAAACAATCAAATAATCAATCGATCGATCATTCATTCGAGGCTGAGCAGGGAACATCAATCGTCACAGAACTTAATACACAATGTAAAATAAAAAAAATTCCACATTTATTATGCATTTATTTTTGTAACCACCACATTTGCTCAGCATGCCCATGTGTGTTTGTCTACATATAGGGCATGCTTGCGCGTTGTTTTCTTTTGTTACGTTTATTTGTTGCTTTAGTTAAGTTCTTTTGTTTGTTGTAATTGAGTTTGTTTGGAATTGTAATTGTGACATTTTTGTTTATTTGTTTCTCTGGGTTTCTGTCTTTGTTGTGATCATTGTATGTTTCTGTTATTTGAATTACATTTCTCATGTCTTAATTTCACACGACCTCCCTGGGGGTTATGTCGCCGTGAGTGATCCTCTGATTATTTGAGGTATGTGGCATCACTCTAATAATTACTGAACCCCAGGTTGGAGTAGGTTTCTCATTTTGTTGTTTGTTTTAGTGTTTTTTGTTGTCTTTATTTTTACCACTGTAACCCTCTTTGCTGTGTCACTGCGCAGTAATTTTACCCGGCCTGTGGCAGTGCTCCATATATTCTCTCTCAAACCAATGGTTGCAGGTTGAGTGGTTTGTGGTTTTCTCTTGTTACGTTGGATTAATTTTGTTGTCTGTATATATTATTTTCATAAAGTGGGTACCCACCTTTATGTGACAAATCTTTTTGAATTCTTTGGAACTTTTATTTTGTTTGGTAATTTGTGTTTTTTGTGTTCCAGGTGCCGTGGGTCCGGAGCAGGAGGGCTAGTTGCTCTTTTGGTGGTGGGTCCTTCTGAGACACAGAGCATGGTTTACAACCTATAGTGATTGACCCTTGGTTGCAGTGAGTGTGTGCGTGTGTGAAGTGCTGTGCACGTGTGGGTGTTCCCTGACCATCGTCGACTCTAGCGTCGCGTGGCACTAGCTCGTCCTGCTTCTGGTAACCACGAGCCCTGTGAGTTATCGTCAGTGTCATTCTTGTGGTGTGTCTGTGCCAGCAGTGATTCGCCCTTTTAGGGTGTTCAAGATACAAGTTATTCTCTCTAACATTTTTATCTTGGCTTAATAAAGATTTTGGGTAACACTTTACAATAACAGGACATGAATAAGCATGTATTAATACATGAATTAATAGTTAATTCAACATGAATTCATGATTAGTTAGGATATGAACTAATCATGAACAAATGAGGAGCTATCATGAACTAAGACATGAGTCATGATTCATGAATACAGCAGCATTAACTACATGTTAGTACATGTTTGGTAATTAATGCATTAATTAACATGTATGGTTAAACTAAATCAAACAGGTTCCTTGAATAAATAAGAAGTACTCTGACTTTTAATTAAACATGTGATTTAATACTGTCATAATTTAAACTGCAGCTTTGTGACAAATAGCATGATTATTTAGCCATCAATTTCACAGATTTGTCTAATCAAACGTGGAAAATAGACTAATAACTGCCACTAATAATTTTCATCTGATATATAAACCGTTTTCTGATTTTTATAGTTCAATTACATTTAGTCTTTTTTAGCTATAGTTTTCTTCCCGGAACTACAGTATCCCAGCTAACAATTTTAGGTTATAGGAACGTTTCCCTAACGTTCCCATTAAGTTCTAAAAACGTTTTTTAACGTTCTAGGAACGTTGAAATGTCCAGTTTGTGGAACGTTGTATTAACGTTCTCATTAGGTTCTAAGAACGTTAAATAACGTTCTTATAAGGGTGTGGAGTATGATCAAATAAAATATTCCTGTTTTCTCCTTTAATGTACTTGCTTTTGTTTATTGACATCTTATTCTTTCTTAAAAAAAGCTAAAACCACTTTTATAATTGACTTTTATATTTATATTACATTTATATTTAGTACATAATTAGTTTACTAGATTGTTCTTCTGATTGTAAAAAAATTAATATATACACGAAAATAGCATTTAAGTGTCATTAAGTTATCTCTGGATATACAAATTATGTATCTGAAGTTTGAGAAAAAAGCTGTATGACTAATTTGTAATGACTAATACTTTTTTTAATGTAGTAACGTTTTTAAAACGTTCCACTAACAATGTAAGAATAAAGTTTTATAGCTAACGTTTTTAGAATGTTTCTCTATAGCAAATAACGTTGGCACAACGTTCTAATAACGTTACTGCGAGAACGTTTTTTGATAACGTTGAGAGAACTTTCAGAGAACGTTAGCCAACGTTCTGAGAACGTTCCCTGTTAGCTGGGATGTAGGGTTTGTTTCTGGTGGGACATTCATTAGTGGCGCTCTCGGTGCTCCTAGCGTGTTAGTTGTGTTCCTTCAGTAATGCTGGCATTTTATCAAATAATAATGTCGACTGCTTTGGTAAACCGAAATAATAATTTAAGAGATGTTTGTATGATTGTTTTATTGGGATATTTCTGGAGGTGTGTACCGTAATTAACTGTATTTTTTAACTGTTTAAATGTATATGATTCGATTAGCATTAGCCGGTGGATGTGCTCTGCTTTACATGTAAACGTGCCTTGTGTGTGTCTTTACAGGTATGTTTGGGCTTTATTTTAAGTCCATATAAGTTTAATTATATGAATAAAGTAACTAGCCTACAAATACTTTGTATATTTTATTTTATTTTTTGTACCAGGGGTGAAAAGGAATAAGGTTTCTTTGTGTATATGTTAAATCATTTTGTAATTAATGAATTGTTAGTGCATCATAGTGTCACGACTTTACTTCAGGGGGCACATCATGATTAATTCATTATTAACTAACCATACACTAACATCAACTCATAGCTTGTTAATGCATCGTTGTGTCATGACTTCATGATTAATTCACTATTAACTACTTACCAAATTCAGCTCGCTCATGATTTATCATAAACTTACTATAAAATTCACATGTAACTAGTATAACTAGTATTCAGCCGAGTTAAGAGAACGGAGGTACCGTCATCATGGCCAATGTCTGGGTGGAGAGAGAACCGTACGGATCCCAGCAGACGTTCCCTCACTTCCGGACATAACTGCTTGTTTCCAGTCTGGTTATTTTTTGGGGACTGATTCCTCAGAAACTGTTATAAGTCACAGTAGGTTTAGTTTGATAAGAAAGAGATCCCAAAACAGACTGAGACCTTTTGAGATGAAATATAGCAGATTTAGATGATCAGTGAAAGTAATGAAAAACTAATCTTGGCTTTCAGTAATATTTATGATGAAGCTTCTGATGATAAGGGTTTAAATTATGACAATAATTCATTTGAAAATGTATTTCAAAGTCAAAATATTTGTTATTCCTTCTTAGAGAGCCTGTTTGATTTAGTTTACCCATACATGTTAATTAATGCATTAATTACCAAACATGTACTAACATGTAGTTAATGCTGCTGTATTCATGAATCATTATGACTCATGTCTTAGTTCATGATAGCTCCTCATTTGTTCATGATTAGTTCATATCTTAACTTATCATGAGTTCATGTTGAATTAACTATTAATTCATGTATTAATACATGCTTATTCATGTCCTGTTATTGTAAAGTGTTACCAGATTTTGTATTTTTGTAACTCCCCGTCTCTGAGTCTCTGTCAACGGGGAAATCGAACCTGTGGCCTTATTAGGATAGTTTCCTGGTCTAGTGACCAGGGTGGCGTAGTCAGCTCTTTTCTCTTTACTCTTTCTCTTCTCTCTCCTTTTCCGTATCCGAACGTTACACATAGCTGATATAAAAAATTGGATGACCAGTTATTTCCTGCAATTTAATTCAGAAAAAAAGTGAATTTTTAATTATTGGACAAAACTCCACAAGTGGAAAAAAATCAACCTAGAATACTGTCTAACACTTGATGACTGCTCTGTCAAGCCCTCGTCGTCAGTGAGGAACCTGGGTGTGCTCTTTGATACCAATCTTTCATTTGAAAGCCACGTTTCTAGCATCTGTAAAACCGCATTCTATCATCTTAAAAATATATCTAAATTACGGCACATGCTCTCAATGCAAAATGCTGAACATGCAGCGGCGAGAGTGGTCTTTAATGAGCCGAAGAGAGCGCATGTTACGCCTCTCTTCATCAAACTGCACTGGTTGCCAATGGCTGCTCGCATCAAATTCAAGGCACTAGTTATCGCCTACAAAACAACCTCTGGCTCTGCACCAATATACCTAAACTCACTTGCTCAGACTTACACACCCTCCAGAAGCTTGCGTTCTGCGAGTGAGCAGCGCCTCGTGGTTCCATCCCAAAGAGGCATGAAATCGCTCTCACGGACATTTTCCTGGACCGTTCCCACCTGGTGGAATGACCTGCCGATCTCAATTCGTGCTGCCGAGTCTGTAGCCATTTTTAAAAAACATCTTAAGACACATCTTTTCCAATTGCACTTTTCCTATTGCACTTGACCAATACAGAATAGCACTTACTGATCATATCTACGTCTCTCATCCGGATTTGTGCCTTCAGGCGGGTATGTTACATAGTTATCATAACTATCAGAATCCAGTGTTCTGTATATTGCGTACGTGAGTTTTTGCTGTCGATGGCTATTGCTGCGCGTTTAGCTAGAATACAAAACCAACCCATTGGGCCACTGAATCCGCATTAACGACAACAGCTGGGGCAACAGCCTTAGTCCTAATGGGTTGTTATCATAGCTATCAAAATCCAGTGTTCTGTATTTTCCGTACGTGAGTTTTTGTTGTAGCTGGCTATATAAAAAAAAAAAAAAGTTGTGTACTGTGCTAATTAATTGAGATTTCTTACAGCTCTTACAGGTTGTTGGCCTTGTTTGTCTCGTTGCTTCTATTACTCTACCCTTTTTTGTAAGTCGCTTTGGATAAAAGCGTCTGCTAAATGATTAAATGTAAATGTAAATGTGAACAGTTAGTCGATGCGTTCATGAGCTCAAGGCTAGATTATTGTAATGCTCTACTGGGTGGTTGCCCTGCTCGCTTAATAAACAAACTCCAGCTGATAGATAGATAGATAGATAGATAGATAGACAGACAGACAGACAGACAGACAGACAGACAGACAGACAGATAGATAGATAGATAGATAGATAGATAGATAGATAGATAGATAGATAGATAGATAGATAGATAGATAGATAGATAGATAGATAGATAGATAGATAGATAGATTATTGTAATGCTCTACTGGGTGGTTGCCCTGCTCGCTTAATAAACAAACTCCAGCTGATAGATAGATAGATAGATAGATAGATAGACAGACAGACAGACAGACAGACAGACAGACAGACAGACAGACAGATAGATAGATAGATAGATAGATAGATAGATAGATAGATAGATAGATAGATAGATAGATAGATAGATAGATAGATAGATAGATAGATAGATAGATAGATAGATAGATAGATAGATAGATAGATAGATAGATAGATTATTGTAATGCTCTACTGGGTGGTTGCCCTGCTCGCTTAATAAACAAACTCCAGCTGGTCCATGATAGATAGATAGATAGATAGATAGATAGATAGATAGATAGATAGATAGATAGATAGATAGATAGATAGATAGATAGACAGACAGACAGACAGACAGACAGACAGACAGACAGACAGACAGACAGACAGACAGACAGACAGACAGACAGACAGATAGATAGATAGATAGATAGATAGATAGATAGATAGATAGATAGATAGATAGATAGATAGATAGATAGATAGATAGATAGATAGATTATTGTAATGCTCTACTGGGTGGTTGCCCTGCTCGCTTAATAAACAAACTCCAGCTGATAGATAGATAGATAGATAGATAGATAGATAGATAGATAGATAGATAGATAGATAGATAGATAGATAGATAGATAGATAGATAGATAGATAGATAGATAGATAGATAGATAGATAGATTATTGTAATGCTCTACTGGGTGGTTGCCCTGCTCGCTTAATAAACAAACTCCAGCTGGTCCAAACCGCAGCAGCTAGAGTTCTTACTAGAACCAGGAAGTATGATCATATTAGTCCAGTTCTGTCAACTGTCAGTTTAAATCTAGACTAAAAGAGTAGATCTGAACTGAGCTGGACGAGGACATCACTGTTTTCTGCAGAGCTGCTTTATAGAGGAACTGGACAAATGCAATAATTGATGATATTTACTGACTTCAGCTGAACACCCAGCGAAATGCATCATTTTCCTGTTATCACTGTAAAGCTGCTTTGAAACAATCTGTGCTATAGAAATAAAGGTGACTTGACTTATTTGTTTTGTCTACACTCTTAAAAATAATTGTTCTATATTGGAATTGATGTTTTCATTAAAAACCTTCAACATCCATGGAATCAGTAAAGGATCAAATGCTCCTCACACTAAGAGGAACTAAAAGGGCTCTTTAAAGAACTGATCACTGAAAGGTTCTTTGGCATCATTGCGAAAACACCCTTTTGGAATCTGTGAGGTGACATTTCTAATTTAAAAGCATGTAATACGGGTGTCTGTATATAATAAACACAGTGTGTGAGAGGGGCATTGATGACACCACAAACAAGAGCGTCCTCCGCCCTCAGACCAGTGACAGCACCAGATCCGTCCAACACACCTCACACACCTCACTGAAGTTTTTAAAGATCATCTCTATATCTCATCTCGAGCGGCATTAGGCATATCCCAGCATGCATTACAGAACGGTGCTGATGTACACTGAAATAGGCTGCTTTGTGGCGTGTGTCTGCGGCTGGATATTGGTCTGTTCGACTATGCCAACGGAATACTGGACTTACTCTGAAGTGGACAGTTTAGTCCTCACATCTTCCCACTATTTCTCCAACCTCTGGAAAGACTGCCTCTCCGACTCCACCGGTGTGACCGACTGCAAAGAGTTTCCCACGCTGCTGGCTCTGCAGAGTAAGTATGATCAGAAAGTTATCATTCCAGTCGATAATGTCTCAGGCTCCTCTATAGACACAAACCTTAAAACACTATATGTGCTCATTATGATATAACAAATAATCCTCAAACCCTTGTTTTGGCTAAAGGAAATTGGATAAAGTTGCTATATTTCTTCCTTTTTATATACATATCTAATACAAGTATCAACAATTATGTGTAATATTCATCATTGCATATAAGAACCAACCGTATATTACATAAATATCATCCTTGCTTAAAACATTTTAAGGGTGAGTTCACACTTGTCATGTTGGGTTGGAATTAAACGAACCCTGGTGCGATTGCTTGGTTTGTGCGGTTCATTTAAACACATGCAAAGTTCTCAGCCGAACTACAAGTGTAAACTGTCTTCATGAAAGGGAAGTCTTTTCTTCTTTAATGTGCCGTATATCGAGTGAACCGCTTCTCAAACGAGAACAAATGTGACCCTCGTCATCAGAGATGATCGCTGTTATTCTGACTCAAGATTATTAACACAATAATGATGTGCAGCGATAAATCATTTACAATAAACACTGCAATATTCCATTTAAAAACACAATTGTCAATTTGAACATTGTCAACATGAATCACATAATACAAAATTAGTGCATTGTGAAAAACACTACAGATAAAAGTACACTGCAAAAAATGCTTTTCTTATTTAGTATTTTTGTCTTGTTTCTAGTCAAAAATATCTAAAAATTCTTAAACCAAGAAGTATTTACTAGACAAGCAAAAGTAATTGTCTTGTTTTGGGAATAAATAACTCTAAATGAAGAGAGTTTTTGCTTAAAATAAGATAAATAATCTGCCAATGGGGTGAGAAAAATAATCTTGTTTTCTGTTTGAATTAAGATTATTTTTCTCACCCCATTGGCAGATTATTGATCTTATTTTAAACAAAAACTCTCTTCATTTAGAGTAATTTTTTCCCGAAACAAGACAATAATTTGTACTTGTCTAGTAAATCCTTCTTAATGTAAGAAATGTTTAGATATTTAAACTAGAAACAAGACAAAAATACTAAGTAAGAAAAGCATTTTTTGCAGTGTGACTATCGTGTCCATCTTTCAACAGCGTACATTCATCTGTGCCGATCTTTCGCCATCACATCCATAACTCTGGGATTCTTCGGATCTGTTCTGGCTTTGGTGGGGATGAAGTGCACAAAGCTCGGCGGCTCTGAAGCGGTCAATGCAAGAGTAACCTTTGCTGCAGGGATCACCTACCTTATCTCAGGTAAACGCCTGCGCTTGTCCAGCGTGTCCTATGTGTTCCTGCTCCTCTGAACTCGTCTTCTGTCTCTGCTTTAGGTCTCTGCGGCATGTTCGCTTACAGCTGGTATGGACGCAAGGTGATTTCTGAGTTCATGGATCCCAACTACAAGGCCAGAAAGTGAGTATTTCATCCTGAGATAAAATGTGCTCTTGATATGTATGGGAGCTGGAAAGGTGTTTCTTGTGGCGGCAGGTTTGAGCTGGGATCGGCACTGTTTGTGGGATGGGGCGGCTCGGCGCTCCTGCTGGTCGGAGGACTCGTTTACAGCATCATTACTGGGAAACAGGCCTGCCAGTCCAGGTATCAACACACACAACAATGACCTGTACCGCTATAGCACAGCACATCCAAATCCGAGACTATGGTTCTCAGTCGGAAAAGGGTGGCTTGTAGCCTAGAAATCTAGACGCACCCTAGCGGCAGCAAATCTAATCTGCCGCGAGTGTCGTCTAGCAAATCTGACGACACGTCTGAGCTGTAAACGCCAAGCTCTGGTCGGGCCAATCACATCGTGTATAGAGTCGGTGGGCGGGGCCATAATGACGACGGCCGAGTTGCGTTTGCGTGCTTCTAGTAAACACAGAAACTGGCGAACGGCGGCGGTCTTACGAATCAGCTTTGACCGCGACTCTGGAAGACTTGAGTTAAGCTTTTCTCTGAGAAAAGAACAAAGAACGGCACTGAAGTCATTCTGAAGAAGGGAAGATGTGTTCGGAGTTTAGCCGACCGGATACGGCGAATGTTTAATCAGTCAGCGAGCTCTGCTCCTGCACTATCCTATCGCGTGCAGAGGGAGTTTGAAAGACCAAACCAAAAGGACAAGATCCCGGATACAGGCGGCCGAAATGAGCTTTCTCCGCAGGGTGGCTCGGGCATCTATTTCAGATGGGTTAGGAATAGGGTTGCACTATTTTACAGTCCAATCACTTACAGATTACATACTTAATAACTACATGACTACATGGGTTAAGATCAGGTTTATGGGTCGGTTTAAGGGATAGCTCACCCAAAAAGGAAATTATGTCATAATTTACTAACCCTAATGTTGTTCCAAACCTGTATGAGCTTGTTTGTTCTGCTGAACACAAAAAAAAGATATTTGGAAGAATGTTTGTAACCAAAGCAGAGAGAACAAGGATCCACTACCATAGTACACTGCAACAATGCTCTTCTTACTCAGTAATTGTGTCTTTTTTCTAGTCTAAATATCTAACAATTGTCTATGTATCTTAATTGGTCTATTTTACTTTTTAATTGTTATGTACTTAATTTAATTTCTATTAATTGCCAATCTATTGGTTCTTTGTCAAGCACTTTGAATTGTATTAACTTGTTTAGATAGGTGCTATAATAAAGAAAATTAGCTTGCTATAGTGAATGCTTGTTCTCTCTGCTTGGTTACAAACATTCCTCCAAATCCAAATCTTCCCTTTGTGTTCATCAGAACAAAGAAACTCATACAGGTTTGGAATAACATGAGGGTGAGTATATGATGAGTTTCCATTTTTGGGTGAACTATCCCTTTAAGTGTTTTTCCCTAATGACACGTAACTGTTCTGAGACTTGAGTGAAGATCCAAAGGCAGTTTTATTGGGGCAATCCAAAATCATAATCCATGTAACGTGAAAGGCAACTAGTGTGTAATCAAGAAAGCGTGCTAAACTTGGCCAAACTGGTTTTCTGTTGTTCAAAGTTTTCAAAAAAATTGATTGTCAATGGCCACCTTTAGACATTCCACTGATCCAAGTAACTTTGCCACTACATGTCAACTTAAAGTGGACCATTGAGATGAGGTGTTTTTGTGAATTTTCTACGTTAGATGTCGTGCCATAATCCTGATGAATGTTTGTGTCTTCAGCTCAAAGACTCAGGGTCCGTCTGATCCCAGTCCTTCCCCGGAGCCGAAGCAGAAGCCGCTGTACACTCCTCTTTCATCGCCCGATCCAGGCAGAGCCAAGCAGAAGACCAGCAGACCTTCTAAAGATGCTTACGTCTGAAGTCTGGAAAATCTCTTCAGTGCTAGTGTAAAGCATTCGGTGGATCTCCACGCTCAAACGCTTAAACACTGGGATCAAGAGTTTAGTTTCATAGAAATAAACTGGACCGATTCACAGGTCACAGGTGAAACTCTTCAACCCTCCATTAGCTCTGTCTAGATTTTCCTCGTCCCAGATTTCTGTCGTCTTTATTGGCATCTGTTCCCTGAGTCTGTCAGCTTGTGCGGGGTTTGAGCACTTTATCACAGATGAAGAGATGCGACACCAAACACAGATTAAACTTCTCATTGAGGACTTTATCACAGATGAAGAGATGCGATGCCAAACATAGATTATTCAGAAAAAAAGTTTTTGCCCTAGCAACCACCCAGAATACTCTAGCAACCACCCAGAACACCTTAGCAACCACCCAGAAGACCCTAGCAACCGCAAATGTCCCTCCACACCTCTTTCCCTCACTCCAGAAATCGCTCTATTAACCACATTTCTGATCAGCTCTTCTCAAGGGGGATTTTCTGCAGCGTTTTTGATAAGTTTTATTCACAAATCAACTGTCTAACAGTTTTACTGTAACTGGATCAAATATCGGTGTGGCGGCGCTGTCCCACAGGAGAACTGCAGTCATGATTATTATAGACAGTAGCATCAACAATATGACTGCAGTTATTGATTTATTTAAAGTGTCTAATATAGTATAGTTGTGTTCATGTATGAATAAAATGATTTATTTTCAGAAAATAAATACAGTGATTATTTAACGGAAAGACCAATAGGATGAGTGAGTCAAGCTATAGGGAATGATGGGGATACATTTGAAAAGAAATGTGGGTAACACTTTACAATATGTATGTATATAATACAATAGTAATGCACTAAAATGCATTAATTCATGCTTAATTAATGCACAGATAATCATGAGTTAATTTATTGCTAATGGTGAACTAACCCATTTATTAATGATTACTGCATCAGCAACTAATGAAGATTCTACATGATTAATAGATTTAGTAATCATTAAATTAAGTTAAATACTTAAATGTCTATTTAATGTCTAAACTGTGTCCGGCGACTGCTTCCAACTGGCGTGGGGACCCGAAGCTCCCGTCCGGGGCCTGTGTAGTCTCTTCCGGTCTGACCGCGAGGGCCTACAGGTCTTCTGGCCAGGCTGCTTCCGCCCTGCATGCCATGGCGTTGCTTCAGGTGCACCAGGCCAAGGCACTCATGGACATGCACAAGGGTAGTCCCAGCCCAGAGCTCCTGGAGCTCCGGACGGCGACGGACCTCGCATTTCCGGGCGACAAAAATCACTGCCTGTGCTATTGGCCAGGCGATGTCCACCTTGTTGGTCCAGGAGCAGCATCTCTGACTCAACCTGGCCGATATAAGACCCGGCTCCTGTGCCACTCCCTTCCTCATGGAACAGATATGTGTGCTTATATGCTCCAGTTGAGTTCCCCAGAATGGCGAACCCTGTTGAGTCCTCCGCAACCTGCGCCAGTCAGACGCATATGTTTATTCTCCACGTGTCTTTCCCTCGGCAGGGCCCGCTCTGCCGTCTCAGTGTGGTGTTGTTCCCCTGCCCAAGAGGGCCGGGGCCACCCCTGGGACTTCCGTATGTTGTACTGCCCACAGCCAGTCCATACGTGTAATCTCCACATGGCAACCCCGCTGGGGTAATGTGGCTTCCGCAGCGGCCCCCCGGGCACGCTTTCCCAGCGTTATCCAATAGTCTGCTGAATGGGTCTTGTGGAACAGCAGTGTGACTCTTCCTGCAGGAATTTCCCAGCCCGTTTAAACAGGGTCCGAGGGACTCCGGCAGGGCGCTGGAAGTGGTAGTAACTGTGGCGTTTTCCATAGGGATCCCAATTTGTCGGTCCTTCCGACGTACGTTGTAGTGACAGACTGAAAGGGAACGTCTATGTAACCCTCGTTCCCTGAAGGAGGGAACGGAGACGCACGTCCAGTCGCCACAGTTGCTGTACCATCACTGCAGGCCGAGCCACAGGTTCGGCTCCTCAGTGAAAAACAACAGTGCGTGGCGATCGCTTCCGCTTTATACCCACGCCGCAGGGGCGGGGTGCGATATTCAAAGCACACACGCCAATGTTCATTGGCCCATTTTCTATATCTCGAAGCTGATAGGGGCTCCCAGAAGTGATCCCAATTCGTCGGTCCTTCCATCTCCGTTCCCTCTTTCAGGGAACGAGGGTTACATACGTAACCGAGACGTTACTTTTTTTAAAAAAAGTAATTGAATTACTTTACCAATTACTGTATATCAAAAGTAATTAGTTACTAGGGAAAGTAACTTTCAAGTTACTTTTATGTCTGCTTTTTAAATGAACAGTCAAATAAACATCATTTTCAGACCTATTTATTGTAATTAGCTCGGAGAATTATGGCCTTTTCACTCCTGCTCCCGTCATTCGTTTTCTCTGATCAGATATCTATCCGACTGTGAAAAGACCAGAAGTAAACGCCTTCCGAAACTCAAGACGGATTTAAATCCAATCACTCAAACAAACCAATCCAGAAGGTGGTCTGTGACGCATTTCACACGAAACTGTAAATGCATCTGGTTGTCTAAACGACATGTAAATTCTACTCCTGGCAAATGTTTGACAGATAAACGTGTAAGAGCGTGTTATAGGCTATAAATGTAGTCAGATCTGACGGGCTAATAAAACACACATCACCACCAATGAGCAAAGCAAAGCCAACACCTGCCGCAAGTGAAACTGTGTTTGAACATCTGCGACTTGCTTTCAATCATGTTCATTAAAACTAATGAGACTAAATGATTTTATCAGTGCTTAGCTCGCTCCTTCTCCTGCTGCGGTCTTTGTTCTACAGCTGATGAATAAAATATAGCTCATATCTGCTGCTTTCGTTGACACGAACTCCCTTAAATGTGCATCTAGCAAGAGAATTTAAAATCAGATTTATATTCGTCTTACAGAGAGGTGTAAGGTAAGACGAACTGCATGTTTTTATTTTTGATTCGTTTAGATTGTGTCGCGCATTTCGTTTGCAAGCACCTACGATCCTACGAGCACCTGATATGCCTTTATACTGTGGTGGTGATAGTAGGCTAACATTTAAAACTAACATTGTGATATGCTTGAAGTGTTTTATATCTATGGATTTTATTATAGGCAAGAGTGAAGTGTTGATTTGAGAGGCTAAAGCGTTGGGTTAACTCACTGTCAGCCGCTGACCGCTTGCTTGTCACTTTAAGAAATAAAAACTTTAACTTAAACAAAACACTTTATAAAGAAACGAAACAAAATATAATTACTTTGACATTAAAAACAAAACTGACCTATTTTAAAGGCTACGACAATGTGTAACACGGCCGGGTTAGGGCCTATTTGAGCTTCTTGTCTGCAAGCGTTCATTTTTCACAAACGATAGAGTAACACGAGTAACAAACTCATTTAATTTCTGTAATTGTAATTACATTACTTGATTAAAAATGCACATTACTGCTAAAAGTAGTGGAATTAGAGTAACGCGTTACTGCCAGCACTGGCCATAAGTACAAGAAACAGGCTTTGAAATACTAATAAAAGTTTGTAATTTAATGTTTATTTTGATAAACACAACAAAATAGCTGTTACATGTGAAGAGATTTCCCTTATAAATCATCTATAAATAAGCCAATCATCTGTCTAACACACCGATCGATTATTCATCTGAGGGACCAAAGCTTTCTAAAACACTCCCCACAGCAAGCCTACGCCTATGAGGATCTGTAAACACACTTTTGGTCTAATGCTTCTCATGCATTCTTTCAATAAAAACAGAGGAATAATCACACGTCCAAGATGAAGAACTGAAGGAAACGCATCTTCACGAGGCAACAGAACAATCACAGTCTTGATTTATTGTCATTTCAAAGACACTCTCCTCTTAATCAAAGTACCAGCTTCTGCTCCTCAAAGGCCCGATCGGTCCCTGATTTGGTCATCTTGCGGCCCGTCCTGAGCTCAATTGTCCCATGTGACGTGCACGGGGCTGAAGGCCCAGAGGTCCGGATGGCCCATATGAAGGAGCTCGCTATAGGGAGAGCGGCTCCACTGGAACACCGGCGTCTGATCCCAGGTCGGACCGCTGACGGCCCACAGCTCCAGCTGCTGGAACAGGCCGAAGCTCGTCATCTGCAGGACACACACACACACACACACACACATGTAACACATGACTGGGACGCATAACTGCAGCTTTATTAGAGTTTAATGTGGGATATCGCATTTAAAATATGTATTTGTTTATCCATAGCGACCCAATCCGTCATGAAGAGGCAAATAGTCACAAAAAGTAAGTTTTGGACATTGCTTAAAGTAGAATCAGGGTGTCTATAAATATGAATAAGTTAAATTTAAGACTTTTTAATACCACCTTATGTGAAATTTAAGACCATATCTGTGATGGAAATACCCTAGGGCTGGGCGGTATTTCGAGTTTGTACAATATATCGATATATTTATAAAATATGCGTCATGAAGAGGAAAATAACACACGTCGCACTGGACTATAAGTCGCATTAGGGCAGAAGCAGAGCGCGAGCCGCGCGCGCTGGGCATAACGGATCAGAAGAAAGAAAGTTTGAAGTGAGAAACTTGTGAATGACTAGAGAAAAGCAGACGTTACTTTAACTGTAATGAAGAAAACAACAAAAGCTGATCGCGGACTGAAAGCAAGATGGCCAGAGCTGAAGGGACGAGTCCACAGATGCTTGAACTCTCTGCCGGGAGAGGCTCCGCCGCGCGAGTCAAACGCTGTGAATCGTTCTCGGCTGCATATTTTACTGCATGCCCTAATCATGACGGCGCCCTCACGGCCACTCGCATTGCTCGTGAACTGGAGCGCATCTCATCCTAATTTAACGAAACTCAGCGTACGCCTCGCAGACATGAAATAGATCTTAAGAAACTTGAAATGTCTTTTAACAATTTAAAACGAAAAGAAATAGGCTACTCTCTGATTATGTAATCCATGATGTGCATTTCTCTCTATAGGCGCGTTCACTACGGAGATGGTGGTCGTCAAATTAATAAGCTAAAAATAACCCTGACGCACACTATGGTTAACCGAGTATTAACCGCTAAGGGCCTCGGTTAACGGTTAATGAAAAACTTGAAAACGTGCAGCCCTAATATCCGCTAAACTCTAGGCTAATGTGAATGAGTGCCAAACAGACGGAGCGCTGCAGAATAGGAACGCAATCATTCTGACTGTAATATACATATCTCTACAGTATTTGTTGGACAATAAATGTGCAATATGTGGAATTTTAGACCTACAAATAAGAATATTTTTATGAAAGTGACCATTGTTAAAGGGTTAGTTCACCCAAAAATGAAGATTCAGTCATTAACTCCTCTCCCTCATGTGGTTGGACACCCGTCAGACCTTCGCTCATCTTCAGAACACAGATGAAGATATTTTAGTGTAAAGCTGAGAAAGGCTTCAGATAGGCCTCCATTGGCCTTCAGTCCATTCCCACTCACAAGACCCATAAAGGCCCTAAACACATCGACACACAGCCCATCTCACTACAGCGGCTGGACAATCGCTTTACAACGCGGCGAGAATAGTTACCTTCTGAGAGACACTGCCACTCTAAGAGGCTCTTTTAATACCCAATCACGTTGCCAATTGACCTAATAATTTGCAAATGTGTCCTCCAGCCGTTCATTTGTTATCTATATTTTATAGTGAATAAAATATACGTTTATGAGATTTGTAAATGATTGCATTCTTTTTTATTCACAATTTGTGCAGTGTCCCAACTTTTTTTGGGAATCGGGTTTGTATTTTGTTTGCATTTGCGAGTTAATAAAAATGTAACTGGTAGTGTAAAATAGGCACACACTGCAAAAAAAAATAAAACACTCTTATTTAGTATTTTTGTCTTTTTTCCAGTCCAAATATCTAAATTCTTAAATCAAGATTTTTTTCCTTGTTTTCTGGGGAAATATAAAAATGAAGAGAGTTTTTGCTTAAAACAGGCAAAATGATCTGCCAATGGGGTGAGAGAAATAATCTTATTTCAGTTTGGGACGGAAACAAGAAACAGGATTTCAATCAGAAACCAGATGATGTTTTTCCTCAGTGTTGCTTCGCTCCGGATGTTAGCGCACTGATACTGACCTTCATGTCCGTTCCTCCGTGCGGCCGCTGCTTCAGCGCTCCAAACGGATACGAGCCATTGGCAGGATTCAGGTCGGATCGGGCCGAGATGGCATTCTCCCCATTCTGAGCCGGGTCACAGGCGTCACAGCGGGACAACGGGTCTTCCTTATAGTTATTATACCTGCAGAACACACACACACACGGGCCAGATGAGGACGGAACACACACACACACACACACGGGCCAGATGAGGACGGAACACACACACACACACACACACGGGCCAGATGAGGACACACTGCAAACAATGCTCTTCTTATTTAGTATTTTTTTTGGTAAGGTTCAGTTATTAACTATTAACTAGTGTCTTATGATCCTGCATATTACTGTGATATTGTCTGTTTATTAGCTCTTCTAAAGCTCATATTAATGCCTTATTCTGCATGAGCTTATTCTACATCCCTTAATCCGACCCAATACCTAAACTTAAACGCTACAAAAACTACCTTACTAACTATTAATAAGCAAAAGGCTAAAGTCATAGTTAATAGTGAATGTGTGTTCCCTTTTGTCTTGTTTCCAGTCCAAATATCTAAATATTGTTAAATCGAGATGCATTTACTATATAAGTTAAATGGCATAAGATATTTTTCCTTGTTTTCTTAAAAAAAAAATCTAAATGAAGAGAGTTTTTGCTTGAAACAGGCAAAATGATCTGCCAATGGGGTGAGAGAAATAATCTGATTTCTGTTTGGGACGGAAACAAGAAACAAGATTTCAATCAGAAATAAGATTATTCTTCTCACCCCATTGGCAGATCATTTTGCCTGTTTTGAGCAAAAACTCTCTTCATTTAGATTTTATTTTCAACAAAACAAGAAAAAATATCTTCTGTCGTTTTACTGATCTAGTAAATGCATCTTGATTTAAGAATTGTTAGATATTTAGACTAAAACTAAGACACGATGACTAAGTGAGAAGAGCAGGCCCAATGGGGTGAGAAAAATTATCTTCTAAAGTGTGATTATTGTTTGCAGTGTGTGCAGAGGAGCACGTTTAGCGGGCCGAACCTCATCAGCCGCAGCATGGACTCGATGTCCGTCACCAGAGTCTGGTTCCTCCTGAAGATCTGAGCTCTGGGACTCTCGCTGAAGGAGAACCACGAGCCGTATTTCTGGACCAGCTCCTGACAGCCGCTCGCATTGAACACCTCCTCGAAGTACCTGAAACACACACACACACACATTAAAAACAGCTTCTGACGGACCTGTTAAACACATTAAAGGTGTGGCTGTATGTGATTTGACTTGTGTAACTTTAGTTAGTGTGTAATGTCGCTGCTTGAGCATAAACAGTCTCTGCAAAGTTACAGCGCTGAAAGTTCACTGCAAACGGAGATATTGTCTTTTAAAGTTACGGCAGTTTATCGACTACAAAAATGGCCGGTTTGGACTACAACGAGCTTCTTCCTGGGTTAGTGACATCATGAACCCTCGCTAGTCTCCGCAGATGTGACTTCTGCCCGTAATGGGAAGGGGCGTGGCCTTAACCTGTGCTTCAGCCAATAAAAATACAGGAAACTACATTTGGCCATCTGACCAATGGTAAATGGACTGCATTTATATAGCGCTTTTAACAGACCCTATGGCCATCCAAAGCGCTTTACATCTCGCCTCACATTCACCCATTCACTCTCTCATTCACACACCGACGGCGAAGTCAGCCATGTAAGGCTCATCCAGCTCGTCGGGAGCAGCTGGGGTTAGGTGTCTTGCTCATGGACACTTCGACACTTGGTCAGGTGGAACCGGGGATCGAACCACCAACCTTCCAGTTTGTAGACAACCTACATGAACCACTGAGCCACTGCCGCCCAATCTAAGGCCATTGTGTTTTTCAGAGGGAGGGGCTTCATAGAAGCAGGAAGCAAACGAGCCGTTCAAAGGACAGACAGCGGTGTGGAATAAAGGGAGGATAGAAGAAAAATACAGCGTTTAAAATGTTATACTGTGCACCATAAACACAACCAAGCCTAGAAAAACAACACAGAGCCGCCGCTTTAATAGCAGCAGCTGCTGACGGACCGGAGAGGAATGGGCTGTACATCTCCAGTAGGGCTGCACGATTAATCATATTTTAATCGCCATAACGTCATGATATTGGCCCGCTGGTTATTAATCCTAAAGCGTGTTTTTTCTTTGGGGTTTGCGTTATCTTGCGTTGCTAACGAGCCTCCACTAGCAGTCATGCTTGTGGTTGCCAGATGCACAGAGATTAAATCCCCCAAACAGAGCTTTCCCTTAAAAGGATACTCCACCGCTTTTTCATATATAACTATGTTATTCCCTTAACTAAGACGAATCTCAGTCCTGGCCTCTCTGGGTTTCCTTCCCTCAATCTGAAGACACATGACTGCAGATATGAGCAGCTAACACTGTCCTAGCCAGATGGACACGCGATTAAAGCCGTAAATCAGAGCGCTTGTCCGGACCAGCCACGAGGGCTGCTTTAATGAATGCATTAACTGATGTTTTATTAACTGATGTAAGGCCGCCCAAATCGTCCCAATGGAGGCTAACGATCGGCGGGTGAAGGTCGCTGCGCGTTCGTCTTTTCAGCGGGGCAAAGGGGATTTATTCCAATTCCTCGTTATCTGACTCCATTTAATGATAATTTAGAATTTGGGTTAGAATGCCAATTGGATATTTGGTCATTCTTTAATAGTTTAACTACACATTTAATTATTCCGTTTAACCCTTTGTTGAAATTATGTCAGTTCGTAACCTGAATAATTCCAGAGCAAGTCAGAAAGAATCAATCAAAGTATAACAATAAATTTATTAACAGTCAGGTAAATGTATAATGCCAATTACATAATCAATTCAAAGGTATACTTCACATCAAATACTCTGAAGTAAAGAATGAGATGTATACCTGACTTATCAAGGTTACATAATGCTGCATGGGTTAAAACGTCCAGCATTACGGGCTGACCTGAGTACAGTATCGAGCCCTGAGCTTTTTGCAGCATTTCCTTAAATACCCAGAACCATTTGAAACTCTTTCAAATGGAAACACCAGTTCACAATAGGAATTTGCATTGATCAGGTCCTATAGACTTGATTAGAAGAGAGGCCAAATGGCTGAAAGCCACACCCACCATACACCAAGGAACTATCTTTAAACTCTTAAAACATTTATGATGTTCTAGTTTACTTCTGTGGAGTAGAGATATTTGTACCAGTCGCACTGAGACATTTCAAATGATATCAAACACATATAATACTGTATCGTGAGGATTGACATTCTAACAAGTGATCTCAAGTTTGGGGGAGCAGTAGTTTGGGGGAGTTTCATGTGAGAGGAAAGGCATGTAAATTAGAGTCATTCATAGATGGTTCACTCAGTGTGATGTCGTCTCGGACAGAGACTCTAACTGTATGAATGAGTTCAGATGCTAATTTCCTTTGTTTTCTCAGAGCGATTAGACATTTCCAGCATCTACTAGCTTTTTCCAGCCTTACACTGATGATGAGCGGTTTCGTTTCTCTTCATCCGTCAGCAGACAGAAGAGTGCGATCACTGACGTCATGAGGATGAAATCTTCACAGAGATGTGGTAAACTCAGCTGAAAGAGCCACTCTCTGCTTTCACAACCTCTTCTCCAGCTTAACTTCTTCTTAACATTTCCCAGCAGTTATTGCTATCAACCGCTCATCTTTGGAAGATTGATTCTGCCACAGAATCTATATATATTGTTACGACCTGTGACGTAATTATGTGTTGAATGGTGTGATGATGAATTCTCCCCTCCCTATTGTTCTCTCTCTCTATCTCTGTGTCATGCAGCACTCCAAACGACCCGCAGCTGATCCTAATTAGCTGGACCGTGGTGGATATAAGCAGCAGTGAGACAAGGCTCAGGAGGAGTCCCTTTTCCACTAACCCAGACGCAAAGTGGCTTTAGTTGCTATTTAGCAAATTGTGACTTGTGATGTGTGTATTGTGACTCTGTGGAGTGAACACAAAGATATGGCCACTTCGACTTGGTGTGAGATCAGAAGTTGTATAACCGTGTAGGGAGGTGGGCGCCAATTAATTTGGGTTTACCCACTCCTAAGTTTTCTCCTGTTTATATTTAGTTAGGGAGAGAGGTAAGAGTATTGTTCTTTTTTTAACTTTCTTTTGATAGGGAATTTAGTTTACTTAATACCCTTTAGTAAGAGATTGTTTTGTTTGTTATTTTGGCCTTGCCCTCTCCTGATGATTTGGTTATTTAAGTCTGTTGTTTGTTTTTGTTCTTTATGTTGATATTGGATTTATGTTAACCCCTTTAATAAAACACTGGTTAACTAGATTCTTGTTCTAATCTTTTGTATTAGTGGTAGTAAAAAGCTTGGGGAACCTTTTTACAAGAAACCTCAAGTGTAATAAGAGGAAAAGATCTGGGATAGTGGACGAGGAGACTCCTCAACGTTTATTTATTAATTCAATTATTTGTAATTTCTAATAATTCTTTTGTTACTCCCTCCATAAACCCTTAGACGAAGGCTGGGACGTAACAATATATAGTTTAATAAATACTTAATTTAAGTATTTATTAAACTATAATAAATGGGGGGCTCCAAACTCAATCTCGCCGGCCCTTTGTCAGCCGTTCTGATGCCATGCTGAGGACATGTTCAGTGTTTAGTGTTTATAATCGTCTTTGCAGTTAAAAGTTGAAAATTCGGACTATACTTTCGCTATTTTAATAATTTCTTTATTTGTATTTTATTCATTGATCACTCAGGGTTACCCAACTGAACTATTTGTGGCTTGTGTTTTGAGTTTTCTTTAGGTATTTTGCACACACTTGCTCTGCACCTTGTGACTTGATTCTGAATTTAGAAAGGTATATTCTGCTCTAATTTAATTCTGTAAAGGAATGTATGATTGTTCATCCGTGTGTCAAGTAAGCCCAGAGCGGTGTGTGTTCAGACTGCGTGTTTTTAGCAAACCGCACCATACGATGAAAACAACCCAAGGCACTTTAAAGGGGTCTGAGATCGTTTTGGAGAGTTCACTGTGTTCACATTAGGGATGCAACAATACAGTCAGTCCACGGTTCAACACACACCTCGGTGTTTGACCACGGTTCACGGTTCGGTTTTTTAGTATTCTATTCTTAGGCGACCGGAACAGAAAAGGGTTAAGGAGAAATGTTTTTATTGCAATACTCTTTCTTCATTTCACTTAAAAGACTTGAAAACCCTTACTTAAACTTAAAACTTTACTTAAAAAACCCTTGTACACATTCCTAGTGTATTGGATAATATAAAATAAATATATATATATAAAGATCCACACTGTCAGCTGGGAGATGTACAGTAGCATTTGAGTATGAAAGTGAATGAATAAATGTAGGCTAAAATTAAAACTACATATCCTTCAAAATACAACATTGACTAAACGCTACTGTAAGGTGTTTTTATTTTTATTAACATCACATTAGAGGTGAACTGTCCCTTTAAGGACACGTGTTCACTATAGGCTGCACTGCTGTCAATTGAAGACCTGCTCACATCTCATATATAGACATGATTTTACTCCCTTTAGACATAACCGACTGCGTTTATATGTGTTAACCGTGTGTGTGTTTGACAGTGTTAGCGCAGTAAGACTGTCCAGTAAAAACGTGTGTTTGACAGACGTTTAGTGCGCGCTCAATGCAAAACAGTGCATAGCACGCAAATGAAATGTTTAGCCGGCAAGGCTTTAAACATCGGCTAACACCCCTAACGTTAGTGCATATGATTGGATATTTGCTCATATCAGCGAGTAGACTCACAGGCACACTCAAACAGAGCCGAAATAAACTGAGAGAAATATTTAAAAAGGAGAGAAATAGAAATAATTAATTAAATGCAAAACCGTAAAAAAACGCAATTCACCAGCGCGTGAACACACTAACCATCGAACCGAACGGTTTAATATAATATTGAGTATTGTGGCATCCCTAGTTCACATATAGGCAAAGATCAAGGCAACCACGCTCAGACCCATGTGTGAACACCCTTACACACACGTTTGTTTTTGTAAATTGTGGGGACATGCCATAGACGTAATGGATTTTATACTGTACAAACCGTATTTTCTATCCCCTTACACTGCCCCTGCCCCTAAACCTACCCATCACACACACACACACACACACACACACACACACACAGCGAGACTCGTTACTCACGGGATGTTGTAGCTGGCCCAGTATCCAGTCTTAAACAGCTCTTCTGTTCGGTCTGCCGATACGATCATCCCACTGGAGGAAACAGACAGAAGACATGTTTTCATCTGCCACATCTACTGCTGTAATACAGATCAATGTATAGGCATCTCTCGTTTGAGTTACACAGGCAGTCAAAAGTTTGAAATCATTCAATTGTCTTAAATGAGGAGAAGAGACTCTTTCAGATATATTATCAGATCATAAATCCAGTAAAGCAGTGAAATATTCCTCCGATGTAAATCAGCTGTTCTCTCTGTGAATATAGTAGCCTGGAGGCCAGCCGAACTCAGCCCCACCCCCAGCCGAACTAAGGCCCGCCCCCAGCCGAACTAAGGCCCGCCCCCAGCAGAACTCAGCCCCGCCCCCAGTCGAACTAAGGCCCGCCCCCCAGACAAACTCAACTCCGCCCCCAGCTGAACTAAGCCCCGCCCCTAGCCGAACTCAGCCCTGCCCCCAGTCAAACTCAGCCCCGCCCCCGGTTAAATGTAGCCCCGCCCGTAGCCAAACTCAGCCCCGCCCACAACATTTGAGCTCGGGTTCGGGCTGGACTTGACTTCTGTTTCTACAACACCGGCAAAGATCGTTTATTCCAGCGGTTACCTCAAAATTTGGCCTATATCCCATAATTGAGGTCGCTTCAACCCATGGACATGGTAAACAACAGGCGGGAAAACCGCAGACTTGGCAACACAGTGCAGTTGAGTTCTGTTGACATTTGACCACTAACGTTATGCGTCACTCTGCTCTGATTGGTTGTCGGTCTGTCCAATCGAGGGCTTTTCTGGTTGGGTTGAAACACGCCCCATAATCACAGCCCAATGAGCATCAGACTAATCTGACTAGAATTGGCTATGAATATATAGTAGCGTGTTCAGTGTCACAGTGAAATGATGATTTAAATAAAATTACATAAATGTTTAAAAAATATTACATACGGTAATCTTAATTATTCCAATCTTTTGGCTGCCAGTGTATGAATGCTTGCTGTATTTTCAGACGTTCTGTCTTAATTGTATAGTGGTTATAAAACATTGACCTAATTTACCCCAGCACTGTCCCTTTAAGAGAGCCAAAGCAAGCAGACTTACGGGATCTGCTCCAGAACCGTGAAAAGCCCTGGTTTTGCCTGTTCCTGGCCCGGGACGAAGAGCTTGTAGTCGACCACCATCCACTGGTTGTTGTACCTGGCCAAGAAGATCATCACGACTGAGTTTTAGACATTAAATGCACTATCCAAACTTAAATAGTTATAATTCAAGAACGCATTGGAATATAAACGTAAGTTTGGTCTTGTTTTAAAGGAAACACTCCGCAGATTATTTAGCAATTCAAAATCTGAACGTATGAAAAAGTTATAGAAGTTTAAATTAACTGTAAATTAAAAATACTGTACTAAATATTTTTATTTAATATAAAATATATATTTTTACAAAACTACTCTAAAATTAAAATATAGTTAATAAACTTAATAAAATCAAAGCCATATGTCTAACCAAGTTGTGTTCCAAATTTGAAGTTGATATCACAAAAATTGAAGTCCCCATGAGATTTTGTTTTGGCGCTGTACCAAAAACAGCCACCGGGTGGCGTCCACATTCTATCGGCTGTTTTTTTTTTTTGCATTTCCCGGTAGATTTCAGTCCAAATATCACTTCCATCACAAAACAGTCACCAAATATGGAACCTTGAGTCTCTGACCTTTCCGAAGAAATGTGTCAAGATTAGAAAAGATTTTGATTATAAAGTAGTTTAAATAAATTTTATAATATGAAACATGACCTCGCCCACTAGGGGGAGGAGTCTGCTAGAAGAAATTCGAGTACCATTTCCACGGTAACGCAACGTCCGATTTCTAATGGTTTTCACAGGATGAATTTTGAGTTCGTAAGCTTTTGAACGACAGCAATTTATGATGATTAAAGGGGGGGTGAAATGCTGTTTCATGCATACTGAGCTTTTTACACCTTTAAAGACTTGGATTCCCATCCTAAACATAGACAACGTTTCAAAAACTAATGTTGGACGTTTGATGGAGTATTTCTGTGTTAAAAATACTCCTTCCGGTTTCTCACAAGTTTCGGACAGTTTTTTTCGAGTATGGGTCGGCTTGACGTTAAATAGATCGGAAGGTCCTTGTATGGGCCGTACGGGCTCTTCTCCCGGTAGGGTGCGTGCGCGCGTGACTAGAGGGAGAGAGGAAATGCACGCCGTAAACAGTCTCTCAGGTGCAGATCCAGTCGTCCGTGAACACTTATGTCGCGCCGCGCTCCACTTTATTCCTATGGGTGACGTCGAGCGACTTCAACGCTTCAGCACAGCATTCGGGAAGGCAGCGCTGCATTTGAACCGATTTGAACGCAGAAATGACGGGAAGCTTCAAGGCATCGCTTCAGTCGCGTCGCAAAGTGGATTCCACGGTCACTGCTGTCACAGGACTTCACCAAATCATACCAAAGAAGTGTGTTTCTGACAGAGCGGTCCTGCTTTGGAAGATGCCGGTGAGTAAATCAACTTCAAATGTGTCTGCTATTGGCTACCGTCGCATGAGTAAACATCAGTAAACGATACGATCGCGTGCTTCGTCATTCAAATGCGCTAACGGTTACTCCATTGTTGTTCTGTATAACGTTACACTATTCTGACTCTGACGTGCAAAACCGTTTTGCTTGCTACCTCTAAGGTCTAGTCACATACAATAGTCCATAAACCGAATCATGTCCTCATAAACTGCACACAAAGGCCCCTAAATACAGTACATCCCACAGAGACGGACATCCTGCTGCTGCCGTTTCTCCTGTTCAATTTATTTCAGCCTCCGGATTTGATTGTGGATCATTATCTGTATTAGCTGAGATAGATGGGTTTCTCCACGCTTGAGGACGTCACCGCTTTGCGCGCTTGTCATTCTTTAGCTCCGCCCACACGATACGCCTCCAGCCGCTCGTTTTTTCCGGAAAGACTCGGTACAGCCCATATTTCTTTTATAAATATGATAAAACTAAAGATTTTTCG
Organism: Pseudorasbora parva; assembly: GCF_024679245.1. NCBI lineage: Eukaryota > Metazoa > Chordata > Actinopteri > Cypriniformes > Gobionidae > Pseudorasbora > Pseudorasbora parva. The sequence continues at coordinate 1,250,977 of NC_090176.1, forward strand.
GAGATATGAAGGATGCAATACTACTCTATAGGTACTCAAGATTGACATGAGATTGACTGAAACTGAGTGTTTCACCGCCCCTTTAATGTCGCCTTTGTCTCGGCTTGCTCAGTTGGGGACACTAAAATTATGATAAGTTATTCAACTAAATATACAAATAAAATGTATTAATTAGGTCATATTTAATTCTATAAAGTATTCAAATAAAATCTAATTCTGTCGCAATATTACCCTGTTTGACACTGTGAAGCTGCTTTGAAACAATCGTCATTGTAAAAGCGCTATATAAATAAAGTTGATTGATTGATGATTACTATAATATAGGATACCGGAAAAAGTCCATAAAAAAAAAAAAAAAGAGCGGCAAGCATCCGGCCTGTGGGACGGTGCCAGTTAAGGTAATTATATAGTATATAATTATATATTATATATTTATTTATGGTAACACTGTTGCCAGTTAAGGTTGGCTTACGTTCCGCTGTTGTGCTTTCTGAAGATGTCCGTCCACGCCTGACCGCTTTCAGCCAGCCGATTGGCCACGATGTTCCTCAGCCACTCCATGACCGCGCCGCGGGGCTGCACGAACTTCCACAGGTCAGGGTTACTGTTGCCAATCGTGGTTTCCAAAGTGACCTGAAGAAAAACGACTTAAACACATTAACATTGCTCCAACCAACATGATAACGGTCCCAACCAGGATTGAAAAAGACTCACCAAACCACTGCTGAGCAAATAAAAGTCATCGCCTGAGAAAATACTGCCAGGATAGGAGGAGAACACCTGAATTTTCCCGGGAATCGTCTCCTTTCCTGCAGGAACAGCGACGCATGCATTATTATAGAGGACGCACTCGTATTTGTGAAGCGGAGACGTTCTGGCGCTCGTACCTGTGGAAGAGGTGTGGTAAGCCAAGCTGTATCTCTTCATTATCCGCAGCATTGACTGATAGGTGTTCCACGTGTCATGTGACACCAGCAGGTCCTTTCCTCCAGGAAGGAGTTTGATCAGAGCGGAGCAGGAGCCCGATCCGACGGTCCGAGACTGGCTGGATTTGTTGAGCGCAGCCTCCAGGTCCTCCAGGTCTCCTCCCATCTGGAAAAGGCTGAGCAGTAACACAGAAAGGAATAACGCACATGCAATAATAATAATAATAATTAAAGCTGCAAGCCCTTTTCACGAGACCACAGAACAAACATGAGTTATAGCCATTTTCATGTTTTTTGTTTATTATAGCGCCACCAAGTGGCCAGTCGCTGACTCCTTTTTCACACGACCACAGAACAAACGTGAGTTATAGCCATTTTCGTAAAAGTGATTCCTCCGACTTCGAACGCTTCCTTAGGGACTGTGAAGCAAAATGTAACTTTTTTGATAACTATTGATAATCAGAGAATCTTGCTGCACTTGTTTGGTTCCAGTCGGGCCAAAACCTAGGACTAGTTCACAAAAGTCATTTTTTCAAAAAATCCAATTTTCCAGAATGACGAGAAACCCGAGGCAGGATTTTAGGAGTTATGAGCCATTTCATACTTTTGAGCGCTCTAGCGTCCCAATCAGGCCTTTGGTGTCGTTGTAGCTGGTGCGAGTACTACCAGCCCTCAAAGTTTCAAGTCTCTATGACTTTATGGTTTGGTCTGCTCGATTATTTTTATGGGAGAATGCTAATCCTTGGAAAATTGAACAATTACAGAGTTTTAGCGCTGTGCGCTTAAACCCCTAATAACATGACATTTTGTACATGGACTAATGAATAAAGCATGGTTTTACTCACAGGAAGCCAAGAGGGTTGATGGAAAGGCTTCCTGACGGAAATTTAACCTGCCCACTGTACCCGTCCTCCAAACCCTGCAGTTGCAGTAAAGACAGATGGACCTGAAAGAGAACAGGCACAGAACATGCAATAAACCACAAGAGAAAAACAACACTAAGTGAACAGTCCTGTAGACTTAAGGTGCATTCACACCAGACGTGAATAAAGCGTAAGTTAAGTCACATGTTAAGTCAATGCAAAGACACAAATAGACATTCTGCGGCGCAGTGGAGTGGAGGCCTAATGAAGGTCAGTGGAGGCCTAATGAAGGTCAGTGGAGGCCTAATGGAGGTCAGTGGAGGCTAAATGGAGGTCAGTGGAGGCCTAATAAAGGTCAGTGGAGGCCTAATGAAGGTCAGTGGAGGCCTAATGAAGGTCAGTGGACCGGAGGCCTAATGAAGGTCAGTGGAGGCCTAATGAAGGTCAGTGGAGGCCTAATGAAGGTCAGTGGAGTGGAGGCCTAATGAAGGTCAGTGGAGGCCAAATGAAGGTCAGTGGAGGTCTAATGAAGGTCAGTGGAGGCCTAATGAAGGTCAGTGGAGGCCTAATGAAGGTCAGTGGAGGCCTAATGAAGGTCAGTGGAGGCCTAATGAAGGTCAGTGGAGTGGAGACCTAATGAAGGTCAGTGGAGTGGAGGCCTAATGGAGGTCAGTGGAGGCCAAATGGAGGTCAGTGGAGGCCTAATGGAGGTCAGTGGAGGCCAAATGGAGGTCAGTGGAGGCCTAATGGAGGTCACTGGAGGCCTAATGGAGGTCAGTGGAGGCCTAATGGAGGTCAGTGGAAGCCTAATGGAGGTCAGTGGAGGCCTAATGGAGGTCAGTGGAGGCCTAATGAAGGTCAGTGGAGGCCTAATGAAGGTCAGTGGAGGCCTAATGAAGGTCAGTGGAGGCCTAATGTAGGTCAGAGGAGGCCTAATGAAGGTCAGTGGAGGCCTAATGAAGGTCAGTGGAGGCCTAATGAAGGTCAGTGGAGGCCTAATGAAGGTCAGTGGAGGCCTAATGAAGGTCAGTGGAGGCCTAATGAAGGTCAGTGGAGGCCTAATGTAGGTCAGAGGAGGCCTAATGTAGGTCAGAGGAGGCCTAATGAAGGTCAGTGGAGGCCTAATGTAGGTCAGAGGAGGCCTAATGAAGGTCAGTGGAGGCCTAATGAAGGTCAGTGGAGGCCTAATGAAGGTCAGTGGACCGGAGGCCTAATGAAGGTCAGTGGAGGCCTAATGAAGGTCAGTGGAGGCCTAATGAAGGTCAGTGGAGGCCTAATGAAGGTCAGTGGGGGCCTAATGAAAGTCAGTGGGGGCCTAATGAAGGTCAGTGGAGGCCTAATGAAGGTCAGTGGGGGCCTAATGAAGGTCAGTGGGGGCCTAATGAAGGTCAGTGGAGGCCTAATGAAGGTCAGTGGAGGCCTAATGAAGGTCAGTGGGGGCCTAATGAAGGTCAGTGGGGGCCTAATGAAGGTGAGGTGTGTTGGCGCACCTGATGCCAGTACGGGCAGTCGGGGTGTGTCTCCGTCTGCTGTAGGATCCACTGAAGGTTGGTGCTGATGTAGTCTGTGAGCCTCTGACAGTAGCTGATGTCCTGAGAGAACGGCCCGCAGTAACCCATCAGTGTGTTCATCCAGTGCTGGTAGATGAGCTGAGGCATTGGACAGGGCCGTCAAACACCTTCACTATATCGCGTTACACTTTACACTCATAGTCTTCTTTAGACACTCGACTGACTAGAATTCGTCTTTAAAATTTGACAAACATCTCGTCTGTTAACGGATCTAGTTTTCACCATCTTCGCCTGCTGTCTAAAATCAAACCTATCCTAAATCCCAAAACCCTACAGATGGCGGTTCATGCTTTCATTACCTCACGTTAAGACTCCTGCAGTTCACTCTAATGCTGTCTTTCTATGTCCCAAATTGCTCGTATTAAACTAGTCCAGAACGCTGCTGCTATTCCTTCATAATAGTTACAAAAGTGCCCACATCACTTCAATTTTAAGGACCCTGGCTCCCGATTAAATTCAGAATCGATTTTAAAATCCTCCTTTTTTTTAAAATATCCCGATTTAGCCCCCATTTATCTGAATTGCTGCAACCGCCATATCCTTCCAGAAGTTTGAGATCCAGACACCAGAGCCTTCTTTTAGTCCCACATTCATCCTCAAATGCCGTGTGGATAGAGCATTTTCTGTGGCTGGACCTCGTTTGTGGAACAATTTGCCTCCAGAAATTATGTTAGTCCCTTCCCTGACCACTTTTAAGGCTCCTCAAAACGCACTTGTTTCCTTAGCCTATAATTAATTCTTCTTTACAGTTATTTGTTTAATGTCTCTACCTTGTTCTTTGTGGTTTCTTCTTTATTTTCATCGAGTTTGCTTAAACTGGGGTCTGACTCAGTTTTATTGTGTTTTAGCTGTTTATCGTTTTATACTTTTTAAAATCTGATCCTGTGTACAGCACTTTGGTCAGTCGTGTGGCTGTTTTATAAGCGCTTTATTAATAAACAAAACTTGAACTTGAACTGACTATATGAAAGTGGGAGACTCTGTATTATCATTACTTGCAAGGCTACTTTTCATTGTGTCCCTTTTTAAAAATCACTTGAGAACACAACACACATCATGCAGTCATCTACAGGCCTTTCCTAGAGAATGAGCTGAGCCAAATCCCTGCCAGAAGACGGCTAACACAGACTGAGGTTTTCCATACGCACTACACACACCTGTTGTTTATATGGATCAGACATGTACCTGTCTTGTGAGACTTCCCTCCAGGAATCCAGCCGAATACGCCTGCAGAGAGTCATTATAGGCGCCATTGGTGCTGACCTCCAGATACGCCCACCTGACACACACACACACACACACACACACACACACACACACACACACACACACACACACACACACACACACACACACACACACACACACACACACACACACACACACAATGTTCAAGTTCAAGCTGTTTTAATGTCATCTACACTGAGAAATAATGCAACTACTGCTCCTTGAACTAATATAAACGCCTCCTGAAATCAAAATTTCAAAACTATGTTAGCCTTAAGGTTATGAATAAGCTGGGGTGTTCCAAAACAATGACAAAATTAGCATTTAGGAGATGTAAGCGTTCAAAACGTACAATCTCTCACATCCGTTAAAATAAATCACAGATTTTGTTGACATCATCGTTTGTTTTAGTTGTGTTGACCAGCGCCGGCCCCGACCAATTTGCTGCCCTAGGCAAGATTTTACTTGGTGCCCCTTGTATCAAGGTTTAGCACTAACATTACACGTTATCAGTCTAAGTTATGGAAACACTTGTACCGTTATATTTTGGTAATGTAATTTGGACACGCACATCTCAACAACTAACACGAACACGCTTCCATCCTTCTCTCCGCTCTCCGAGGCAGATATTTCTAAACTCATCCTTTTCAATCACCCTACTACCTGTCCACTTGATTCTATAGCCACTCACCTCCTTCAGGCCATATCTTCTTCAATCACTCCTGCACTCACTCACATTGTCAACACTTCTCTTCACACGGGAACCTTTCCCACAGCATTTAAGCAGGCTCGGGTAACCCCACTGCTTAAGAAACCCTCTCTGAATCCAGCACTTTTAGAAAACTACCGACCGGTATCCCTTCTGCCTTTCATTGCAAAGACCCTTGAGCGAGTTGTGTTCAATCAACTCTCTACGTTTTGTTGAACGGGATAACCTCCTAGACAACAACCAATCCGGCTTCAAAAGCGGCCATTCGACTGAGACTGCCTTGCTCTCGGTAACTGAGGCACTGAGACTGGCAAAAGCAGCTTCCAAATCCTCAGTGCTCATTCTGCTGGATCTGTCTGCTGCTTTTGACACAGTTAACCACCTGATCCTCCTGTCAACACTTAAGAGGACGGGGATCTCAGGATCTGCTCTCCAGTGGTTCAGGTCTTACCTCTCTGGTAGGTCCTACAGGGTGTCATGGAGAGGTGTAGTGTCTAAGTCTTATAATCTAGCTACTGGGGTTCCCCAGGGCTCAGTCCTTGGACCACTTCTCTTCTCCATCTACATGTCATCATTAGGTTCTGTCATTCAGAAACACGGCTTCTCCTATCACTGCTATGCTGATGACACTCAACTCTACTTCTCATTTCAACCAGATGATCCTACAGTCAGTGTTCACTGATGAAGTGTTTGTTTTCCAATAGATGGCAACAATCTCCCACTAAACTATGCACAGTCATGTTTTTTTATTTATTATTAATTAAACTAAGAAATGTAGATATTTATTGTGCATTTTACAAAAATAAATCCTATTTTAAATAAGCCTGTTTATAAATATCATTAATTTAAAAATGCTATATATCCCCTTAAAATAGCACAACTGTAAAAACATTAGGCTATTAAAAAAGGGACGTGTGATATATTAGATGCGCGAGAAGCGGCACGACAACATTCTCAACGTTAAACTGATCGCGTGTTCTATATCTGACGCACTAAAACACTTGCTCGGCGGGTATTTTGGGTAATATTTCAAATGAATATTAATAAAATAGTACCAGTAATAAAACCGGAAAAATCACTCATTTTGGATTTTATGCCGTTGATCCTTCCTGCAGTACTCGCAACACACAGCACAGACACTCCATGGCTCTCATCCTCACGGGCTCCGGCTGCTGAGCGATCACAAGGTGTTGCGTAATATCTCTGCTTCACCTGTGCTTTCCCATAATATAGGCAATATCTGCCTAGGAAATCGCCTAGTCTTAATCTGCATCGCTATTTAAACTCGTTGTGAAGTACGCTGGTCACAAGAAGTAATTGTTTTTTTTTCCTCGGGACATGCTAGCTGGCAACATAGAATTCCATTCATTATGCTAAGCCAAGCTAGCGGCGAAACTGCCAAACTAAAACAATGCATGCACTGAGACAAAAGCGCATTTGCCAACATGTCTAAATGTAGGAAATAAGTTGAATAAGCCCTGTTTCTAAAAACGCTGGAGTGTTCCATAAAAATTGTTCTGACTTCATACACTTCCTCACTCTAGTACAAGAGTGTGTACAGACTAGGGCTGAACGATATTTTGTTTTAACATCGGCATCGCGATGTGCGCGTGTGCGATAGTCACGTCGCCGGAACATGCGGTGTGAAGGGTCGTAGCCGTGGTGTATTAAGAGAACGGTAGCTTACAGTAAACACACGGAGTTTGCTGCTGGAGTGACATGCACGTTCCTCATGCCTGCACAGAGATTGGTTCGCTGTGCCGCTGCTCACCGCTCACGGCCAAACATTCACTGCTAAAATGCGCGATGAAGAAGATCCGAAGAGGAAAAAAAGGTTTGTACCAGAAATCATCTTTTTGGGAGTATTTCTGCTACATAAAGGAGGATGTTGACCAAAAAGAGGTACTTTGCATGGAGTGTCTTGTGGCCACAAAACAAGAAAACACCAACAATTTGACAGATCACTTAAACCGACACCACAAAGCTCTTTACGACGAATACAAAGCAGGGCTCGACATTAACGCTTATCCGGGACATGTGGGTGTTTTGAAGGGACAGTGAAAGAGAATTTTACTTGCCTGACGGACAAGAGCCGGATTAAAACAAAAAATAACTAGCGAATCACCAAAACGCAAGAATGTTTGTGCATTAGTTTAGTGTAAGTGGCGATCGATAGTGGATAATATATACTGAACTGATGATAATAAGGTCGTGCTGTTCACGCTCGTGCAGCCTCTCGAGGAGAAATCACAACACTAGAGCGTTTTCCTGAAGACCATCAATATCGCAATATATATCGTTGGGGAAAAAATATCGCAATGTAATTTTTTTCAA